>NC_056750.1:104033283-104094141 GCF_019279795.1 Protopterus annectens | reverse complement strand
TTGGGCCCTTTAGAGGTTTTTTTTTTGGGGGGGCTTTGAGGTTTATTTTTAAAATCCCCCGGGGGGTTTTTTTATATTAGGGTAGTTGAAATCACCTAGTATGATGGTGTTTGGAGATGCATTTATCCCCTCCAGTGTTTTCAGGAAAGCTATGTGAGGTTCCTGAGTTTGAGAGGGTGGCCTGTAACATACTACAAATTGCAGAGCAGTCTTGCCTATGGTTAATTGCACCCGGATGGTCTCCGATGCATCGTGCGTTGCCACCAACCTTGAGGTGTGGGTGTCCTTGATGAATATGGACACCCCCCCTCCTTTCTTGGTGTTGTCCGGATTTTGGGTCCGGAACGCATGATATGAGGTAAAACCTGATAGTGCTGGGGTGCTCTCAGGAGCCTTGAACCAGGTTTCAGTCACAGCACAGACATCGATGTTCTCCATACTGAGAAGGGCCTCGAGTGCGTGCATCTTGAGGTTGAGACTTCTGGCATTGAGCAGCATTACCCTTAGTTTTTTTCCTTTTTTGTGTTCTAGGGTGGTAGGTTTAGAATTTGAGCCTTGCCTAAAAAAGGCACTATGGGGGTGGCAAGAGCCTTTGCCAATATGCGGAAGCCCAGGGGTGACAGGTGCAAGCCGTCCCTTGCGAAGCAGCGTGGCTTGTCCAGCATGTCATCCCAGGCAGACAGACATTGGATCCCCTTTGAATGACACCAGAGTTTAAGTCAATTAGATCAGTAGTATAGTTCAAGGAAGGCTGTTTTAAGGGAAAATTTGAAGAGTGGACTTTAGGTAGCCCGAATAGTTTAACCTTGATTAACCGCCGCTGCTCTTGTGTGCTCCTGTGGCAACTCCGCGCTTTATAGCAGGGGGCTGGAAAAAAACAGGAAATGACCCAAAATGGCCAATGAATTACTAGTTGCTGTCTCTAACCACAACTCTGAGGACATACAGGCAGCTCAGTACTCCCCACTCTCACTGGTGAGTAAAGAAACTTCCCTCTGGCCACACAAGAAAATGGAGGAACACAGGAACCAAATACAAAGCCCAGGGATCAGCAAATCTGGTCTCTGGAACAACTAGCTAGGAAAGTTAGGAAAGCAGAAGTAATTTTTTTTTTTTTTTTTTTTTTTTTTTTTTTTGAACAAACAGAAAATACAGTAAATGCTTTGTTATTCGACTAAATTGCTATCAAAGGCTAGTACACTTGAGTGTATTAGCCTGTTTGTTAACTAAGCAAAACTTTTGCCAAGAAGTGCAATCAACAATTTAAGCACAGAAAAACAGGAAAAACAGGTAATATAACAGCAATATAAGCACAAACAGTGGTCGAAAAGCACAATAGATCGAAAACAGCAATAAAAAATGCTAAAAAATACTTATAATCAAAAAAGTCGCTTTGAGAACAATCCTTCCTTTATGTCTAAAGTGTGTCCAAGTTTACTTTAATCTAAACTGTCCATCTCCGTGTGTTCTTCCATGAACTGAAAAATGAATGATAAAGGATACTTCGTACACTGGATGTTCATAAATAAATCTGGTACTATTGTGACAGAACACACAGTCTTTTGGAATTTCTGATCCATTTCATTTCTTGTGAAGGTGAGAAGGGACAACCTGTGTCAAGAAGCAGACTGTTTCAGAATTTTTGCCTTGGGTCATTACCTTTTGTTCCCACCACAACAAGACTATCCCAGGCAGCGTCAAGGCAAACACTATACTAGGGCCATGGCTTCATCTGTGGCATTTTGGAGGGCTGGACTCAAAGTACTCTGGAAGCAACAGCTTTGTTGTTTGTACATGGAATCTAATACAGTTGTGCAAGTACACTTATCATAGCAGTAGATGTTTGAATGGCAGAATCCACTTTCTCCCTCCATCCCACTTGTTTTATAGTGTGGTTTTATGCCACTGTGTGGACATTTGATATTTGTTGTTCCTAGTAATGTCTTCTCAGGACTTGGCTGCCATCTGTTAGGTGGCATGAATACCTTGAAGTGCTTGGCACCTAATCCTGTTTTTGAGATGATTTAAAGGTTTGAGTAGCATGGAAGGTGCCCTGAACCTTTAAGATACACCCATCTCTTGCATCTTTTATACAGGCTGTAACCCATATAGCTTAGGCTACTGCAGCAGTGATCATTTGAACATTTACTGTTGTGGTAAATTTACATATACAACTGTACTTTCTTAAGGTTTTGGGGAGGGGCTTGAAAGTTTGCTAGATTCCCACTTAGTAGGAGGTAGTTATCCTTGGAATAGTTTTTAAATGTTCTGGAGTTAGTTGCGGTCTTGAGCTTATTGTTTATTTCAAGGTAGACCGCTTTGTGGTCTGTCCTGACCAGTGAGGACTTGCCGTTGGAGGTAGTACACCCCTGGTGGGCATGCAGTTATTTGTTCAAGGGTGCTGTACTAACGAAGCGTAGGAATCTGTAGCCCTTCATGTTTGAGACTATGTATGATTCCCAGTTAATGTTGCCCGTGATTTTTCTTTTGGGTTGAATGGGAAGTGTTTATAACATTCAGGTACATCATCTAGACTTCCTGAGTCATAGAGGGGGGCCTACAGCATGGAAGGATATGGTATGGGACTTGTGTTAAGATGGATATGAAGAAGCTCAAGTGTCATACTGTTTGACAAGCCTTAAGTTATGTTGTTGTTCGGTATAAACTTAAACTCTTTCACTTTTAGACCCGACTGGACAAGGTGAAGTCAGTTTTGGAAAATCTGGGGAGCGGCAGGTTCAGACCATCTCTGACAAAGCAGCATGATCTGTTTTAAAATATCCTCAGAGGCAGACAAATATTGAGCCCCCTTGGAGTATGACCAAAAACTAAGCAAATTATTCAAGTCTGTCATCATTTTTGGAAACTGTAGAATGCTGCTCAGTGCTAGGCTCATACAGGTCTAGGATGTATAGTCCGAGAGCTCTATCATATCTTTCTTCATATAGTCCAGGGAGATGAGTTTCAGGTCATTTACATCCACATGGACTATGATGAAATCATAATGGTACCTGTGGTGCAGTGACTTTTATGCATGTCTGATATGGTGGACCCTGACCCCTGACAGGCAGATGACTGTGACTATGTCCTTGTGCACTCTGGTGGGTGGAACGTCTTTGTGTCTCACAGTAGTCTGCTATGACTAAAATGTTTTGTTGTGTGGTGGTTTGCCTTATGGGCTTACAGACTGCGACGCATTGAGGGTACTTGTTTTGTATCTGAAGTCTAGGAGGTCTCTGAGGTTTTGGGAGATTACATTTAAGAACCACAGCATATGTGGGTCTGTGCCATCTGTTTCATACTGTGTGTGTCTGTGTTACCAACACAAATCCCACCAAGCAGGTTGTCAGTGAGTGAGAGCCTGGTCTCCAGTGACCTTGTGTAAACATCTCTCGCCTCCTGTGTCAGTTTGCTTTAGAATGAGGTGGTTGTCAGTAAGCATGAGACCATGAGACTATTGCTACATTGCTTCAGGAAGCCTAAATCCCCAAACTGGCTGCAGTGATGATGGGAAAGAACAGATCTGTGTTTTCAGATGCTTAATTAGTGCTTTGGTAAAAGATGGCTTAACAGCTGGCTGCTAGTTTGTCACTTGTACTTGTAGGGCTGTGTAAAATGCAAAAGCCATTGGTATTGGGGCAATTTCGGAGCTAGTTTTTTTAAGGGAGAATTTTAATTTCAATGTGCTTGTGACTATGCATGGCAGTGTAAAGTGCTGCTGCACAGTGAGCAACATCCCATAAATGCGCTGGCTTAGTGTCGGCACAAAAAAAAAATGCTAAAAGAAACAAAGTGGTCCTCTGACCAAGTGATTCCCAGCTCAGAGGCAGATCAGACTACCTTCCACTGCTACTGCAATGCAAACCAAATTGATCTTAATGTAGAATACCTTTAGCAAGGCCAAACGTACAAGAATGCAAGAACTGAGCACCAGCAGCACATTAAGATTAGCAAATTACATAGTAACACTGGCTGGAAGCTTCTTGAAAGTGCATGTTTGCATTGAGTAAACAATACAATATTTGGACACTTTTTAAAATGATGTAAATTACAAAAGGCAGAAAGTAAAGCAAAAATAAAGCAATGGCACTCCTTTTTACTATTGTTTATTTAACTGTATTAAAGTATGTTATTTGCGGGATGAATTCATGACCCTTTGACGGTGGCAAGCACACCAAGCAGATGGGAGATCTGTGAAAGAAAATGCAGAGCATGTTTTTGCTTTTCTTGCCATCCTTTCTGATATCTGGTACTCCAGGGTTGGGCTTTGGAGCTTTCACTAATGAGAGATTTTGACTGAGATGACTTGAAATTTTTCTGCGCACGCATTTTTGGTCAGAGCTATGCAACAGTATGAGTACTAAAGATTTATCCCTTTCTGTATGTTTTCACCTTTTGGTAAGGTTCGCCTTCCTTTCCGTTAAGCCACATGATCAGTTCTAGATTCCATCTGTTAAGCACCTCTTGACAATCCTCAATAAAATGATTGTACTGCATGTGCCACCCCCCACTCCTGGCCCTTCCAACTGCTGTGTGGATTGCTGACTGCCCAAATAGACACCCTTTCCCTGTTCCATTGGGTTGGTTCATTGAGACTGTTAAACTTTGTGGCACTCCTTCTCGATATAGCAAACAAAACTCGGTTTACATTTCTATCAGTTTACAGTAAATTTTAAACAATGTTTTAATAGTTCTAAAATGTCATAATTTATTTACGGGATCCTTGCCACATTTCATGTGGATGTAGACTTGAAAGAGCTATATGCGTACATTAAGAATGGTTATCACTTTTTGATGTGTCCTCTGTTTGTCTTTAATTTACAGATTGAAGAGGAGACCCAAGTTTCCAGAGCAACGCAAAGTGAGCAAGATCATTATGAGATGAACGTGAGAGCTGCAAACATTGTAAGTTGTAGCAAAAAGTTATTGGGGACTTTTGCCATACTGTGGCATTGTTTACAAATAACTCCTCATTTAGCATGTCACAGTGAAATGAAAGTGATCTATAGACTGGTAACGTAATCAAGTTATTGAACAGGGCAGCAGTATAGGATCAGAAATGAACAATATGTGGATGTAAGAACAGGTGGGATTGACCATTCCACCAAGGGATTCTGTCTGTTAAAATGTATGAGGTCTGCAGACTCATCAGAATGTACAACACATTTGTTACCATGAGTGTAGCTTAGGGAGTGGACTGAAGTTTATCTGACCAGTGCTAGTTGGCTTGTAGCATACTTTCTGGTAATTACAGAAGAAGAAAGTTAAATATAAACACTGCCCCGCAGCAGTCCTCAGAGAAATGTTAACCAGTATTTTTTTTTCCTTGGGAAGCCTGTCTGCTTGCAACCTATTCTGTTTTTCTTTAATGGGAAGTAGGTGTGTATATATGTACATTAGAAATTGTCTTGTCCTTGGAGAAAATGGTTGACATGCTAGCTTGGAGCTGATTTGCTGGTGCTTTTGAACAACTGAGGGAAGTGGATGTGTAAGGAACAGGGAATAATATGGAAATATGTATGAAGACGTTATTTTTGAGCAGTGTGATGCCAAGAACTATTCTTTTAAATACTTGTGTTTAGTTGATTATACTGCATGTAGGATATACTTGTAGGTTTAGCCATCCAAATTATTAGATCATATTCGGTCAGAAGAATCCTGTTATAATGCTAAAACTTTTCAAGAGTTTAGTATGTGGCAGCAGTCAACAAATGAAATAGTTTGCAAGTTTCCACTTTAGTAAGACATTGATATTTAACTTCCACAGCGTACTTTGAGATATAGGATAAAATCTTTCTCATGTAGTGGAATGCCCTTTAACTTTGGGTTCATTGTTTATTCTGTGCCTCAGATAGGAGATGCAAGAGCAGCCAGTGATAAAGCAATGCTTGTGTGATTTACTTAATTTTGTCTATTAATGATGATAAACCTGATTGATCGCATTTTTAATTGGCTAATGAGCACACATTGACAAGGTTTTCTAACATCTAAACAAATGCAGACAAATTCTGTTAATATTGTGTGTCCTACTTCATGCAAATACATAAATAAATTGCTGGATCTGACAGTCACATAGTAGCATTTGCCCTTCTGTGGACTTCTCTTCCTTACCTTTCTGGTGTTTCCAGATTGGGTTTTTTTCGCCTTCCCACCACTATCGCTGGTTGGCCCGATCCATTCTGCCCAAGTGTAGCAAGGGCATTACTCCAGTCCTCCTACCTTACCCTCATTTCCCATCCGCCCCTACATACTTTAAATTTATACTCTCACCCCTCTTTTCCCCACCCTTCTTTCTTCCTCTTCCTGTTCACTCCCTCCAGTCAAAACTGTTATCCTTCCACTTCACCACACCCCTGTCTACCTGCTCACCCTTACCAATTGAAGCACACCTCCTTACCTGTACACTTCTAGCACCACCCTCGATACTTTCCCCCCTCACCCTACACTAACACTTTATTCTCTATTGCCTAAACTCTCACTTGTCTATTCTTCCTATATCACTCCTGCCACCACAGTCAACAAAAATCCCATCCACTCACCTGTCTGTACTTACTGAATCAGTCTTGCCTAGACACTCTACCTCACCTTTTCTTCTCTACTTATCTTGTCTTAAACTTGCACTTGTCATACTTCCTCTACCTCCCTTAGAATGTTTCTCATCTCTTTTCAACTACTCTTCTTCTGCTCTCACCTGACTTCTTTTCAAACTAAAGTATCTCCCATAAACTTTCCTCGTCCTCTCTCTCACCCCCTCTCTCACCCCCTAAGAGACTTAGAAACACTCCACTCTTGTAATAACACCCTCTGTATTTAATGCTTCAAACCCTCTCTTACTGAAGATGAAACTAATTTTTTTACCCCTCACACCCCCTCAGAAATGAGCCTAAATATCTCACCTACAGCTCTAATATAACTACACAAGTATACAACACCAAAAGATTATTCCTATCGAGAGATATTCACCCCAACCCTGGACCCCACTGCTGTCCCTCTAATCACACCTTTCCAACACTCCCATCTTCCCCTCACCCCAATTCCTCTTCCAGATGCATAACCTTATACTTATTGAATATACTTGATTCCAGTCATGGACTGCCCATTTTTCTCCTGACTTAACTATTACTGAAACTTGGCGTAAACCCCACGTCACTGACAACAAAATCTTTCCCCCAGGATATACAGTATCTTCCTCTTGGACAGGGCCCACAAAAAAGGAGGTAGTGTAGCTGTAATTTACTCTGACCAACTAAACTTGTCCCCTTTGCCCATCTCACCGCCCAACTTTTCACCCAACAGAACTCTTAATAGTAAACTGAAAACTTAATAATCACATAAAACTTTAAATTGCAGCTTTCTATAACCCACCAGGAAATATCCCCACTCTTGATGTTCTGTCCTGGAACTCTCATTACATATCTAATGAAACAATAATTCTGGGTGATGTCTGCATCAGTTTGCAAACCCTGACCACTGACTTCCCTAACTCTGTAGTATAAATCTCCACTGATTCATGCAACAAATTTCAACCCCTACCTATTATAGTAAGCCAACCAACTCTAGCTCTGTCCTGGATGGATCCTAGTGTCCTATCCAAACCTGTACCACAACCCCATAACACTAGCTGATTCTATAAGTGACCATCTTCCTGTCTGCATTCAAAGATACTCCCTCCAACAAATTTGTCCATATGAATACAAAGAGTGCCATAGGCTCTTAAACTTTAACCCTGAGTTCAACAGTAGACTACCCTCCATAAAATGGTCCGTCCTACACTTGCCACTTGAGGATTCTGTACACAAATTTAACTACATCTTTCTAGATATTCTCAACTCCCTTGCTGCTCTTAGGAAAATCAGGGTAAAATCCCTCTGTGCACCATGGCCCACACAGTCCACTCACACAAGATGGATAATGCTTGAAAAATCTGACTAAAAACGAAATCCCCTATCCACCTCCAAACCTGTTAAAAAGAAAAGCAGGATGTCCTTCAAGGATGCATCTGCAGTCATAACATATGGGTTGTCCTGCCTCAGGCAGCCCTTTGGTCGGCCGGATTCCAAAGTCTGGGTCTGGCCTCGGCTGATGTCGCACTTCACCCGACGTCATAGCTCCTGGGGTATAAAGGCATCAGCCTACGCCATTTTCCTCAGTCTTTCTTGCAGCGGTGCCCAAGCAGAAGCTGTTCAAGTGCCGGTCGGTCAGATCCAGAGATTTCAGCTACCAAAGACTTCTAAAAAAGCTAAGTACCCCGTTGGGGACTCTTTCTTGCCTCAGCCGATGTCAGACAAAGTAAATAATTGTTTAACTTGTGGGAAACAAATACCTCATAAGGATTTCCATTCTTACTGCCTTCCTTGCTTAGACCCAGACCACGACGTATCAGCTTGTTTAGCCTGTGCTTCCTTCAACCGACGGACACTTAGACGTCGGTCGGAGTTTGCAGAAGAGTTTTTTGGTCCCGCTTTTGCATATAAAATGCCGTCGGAGACTCAGACTACACATTTAGCCAAAAAACGCAAGGAAAAAGACAGACACTCGCGGCCCGCGGTTTCGGCTGAAACCACGGTTAGGCCTACCGCGAGTGTCTCGGTTTCAGCTGAAACAGAGTCCTCGGTTCTTCCTTCTGCCGAAAGCATGCCTCCGACAACCGAGGCCACAGAGGCCCCGGCTGTGTCTGCTACAGAAATTCCTACCGAAGAAGCAGGCGCACAAGAATTGTCCGACACCATTCCGTTGGACATCTCTACTCCTGCACGTGGGGCAGCTAAACCCCCTGCTTCTGTGTCTATTAAGGCCTTCTCCAGGGCTTAAGCAGCTAAACTTTCCAAGGCCTTACCAACAAAAGCTTCCTCCAGAATGGCCAAGGCAGAATTGGTACCCGCTACTGAGAAGCATGTCTCGGACGAACTCATGGCCTCTACCTCTATGGCCTTTACTTCTAACGCAGAACAACTACAAGACCCTGCATCCAAACTTGAAAACGCTGCAGCTAACTGCCTGGAAAATTGCATAAAACAAAACCAATCTGTTTTATCTCAGAGGGTCAAGGACATTATCCTGGAGGCTCGCAGACCCTCCACAAGAAAAACATACTCAGCCAAATGGAAGAGATTCCTCATTTGGAGTGCATCAAAGGGAACAAATGTCACACTAGCAAACCTAGCACACATCCTAGAATACTTAGCAGAACTGTTCCACAATGGCCTGTCCTATTCTTCCATTAAGATTCATGCTTCAGCAATTTCAGCAGAGTACAACATGGATCCTCCTATCTTCTCTCACCCTCTCCTCAGACAATTTTTAAGAGGGATCAAAAATGTAAAACCTCCAAGGAAACCACCTCTGCCTGCATGGGATCTCAATTTCGTGCTGGAAATCCAAGGCTCCATTCTCAGAGCTCTGCTATTTAACATCTTCACAGATTCTTTGCACCTCCTGCCCTCACTCCACAATCATCTCCACTTCTGACTCCTTTGAAAGATGGTTAACTGACAACTCATACTCAACCCCCCCCCCAAAAAAAATTCTGCTATTCCTCCCAGAATCTCTTTCCTATCATAAATCATCTTTTTATTATCACATCTCTTGACAACAATGCAATTTATTTTCTTTATTTTACATTTGTTTACCTGGATAAGTCTGACTGGACACAGGTCCATTTTCAGCGGCGGCCCGGGGAGAAAAGCTCCACATTGAGATAAAAAAATGATACAATAAGAAAAAAATAAAGTAAAAAACAATATGCTAATAAGCAAAAAACAAGAAAATATATGTACAGAGATAATTTAAGTTAACATAGTTCGGCTAGTATTAAACAACAAAAGATTATACAGTAATACAGTTTCTTCCAGCAGTAAAGTGTTTCCTAAAACTGTAGCAGATATTGCATTGGGTATTATAGGAAGTAAGGTATATATAGTGGTAAGACAGAGCAGTTATGTAATGCGTGGGCATAACCAGGTATTAACTGTGATTTGAGTGAGATTATTCCAGATTCTGGCTATGGTGTGAGAGACTAGTGCTTTACCTGCAGTGTTGTTAGCCTTTGAGATACTGAGGAGTGATTTGTCTGTAGAGCGGAGAGGCTGATTTGTTTTATAGTGAGTGAGCAGTTGGCTGTAATATTTCCTTGATTTATACCTTATTTCTCAGCTGGGTGTGTTTGGATTCTGTACCCCGTACCTCTGGTAATCTCCCTTACCATTGTTAGTAACCCCTCTTCTGACTTTCTTACCATTTGTGGTAATTCTTAATGCCACCATTGGTATTTCTTTCATTCTTCTGTTATACCCTTTTGGTATTTCTTCTCTACCATCATTGGTAGACCTTCCTACTGTCCTTATTTTTGTGTGCTGGTGTGTTTAGTTATTTCTTTCAAAATGGTGGAAAAGCGTAAGGGCACTTCAAGATTTAAACGGTGCTAAGACTGTGGAAGAAAGATACCCAATTCTGATGAACATCTTTCATGTGTTTATTGCCTAGAAACTCATCTTAACCAAAACTGAGACATCTGCCAGGCCTTCAGTAACCGGGACTTGATGGAGTGTCGAAGTAAGCTCTTTTTGAAGGGCTTATTAAAAACTACCTTTAGTGAAGTCTGATCCCTCTAAATCAGACCCTGTCAAAAAGATCGACTCTGTACTTGCATCCCCCATGGCACTGGTGGCATAAAAAACACACAAGGCTATGGTTCTGACTACCTCCACGGAACCAAACGCAAAGGTACTAAAACTACAATTTAAAGAATCCTTGGCACAGACTACTGCCATTGTGGTGCCTTCGGCACCAGCATCGACATTTTTAGTTTCCGGTTCAGTGCCGACTTCTGCAACGGCTCCTCAGCAGCCTGTGCTCACCTCCTTGGTGCCGAAATCAGATCCGAATCTTTTTCCCAGGACGAGGTATTTACCTTCCATAGACCCTTTTTTTGGGCCAGTTGCCCAGTCCCCTCTCTAGTGCATCCGGAGTCTCCTTCAGGATTTTCCATTCGATCCTCCAGGAAGTCTCTCCAAGGTAGATGTTCTTCGTGTTTCACTGTTGCAGTCATTACAATTGGGTTATCCTGCTGGCAGGCTACCCTCAGTCGGCCTGAATTCCAAAGTCTAGGTCCGGTGTCAATTGCTGTTGCCTCTTCCCTGACATCAGTGCGCCAGGGGTATAAAAGATGCAGCCGACGCCATTTTCTCCAGTCTTTCTTGCCGCGCAGTGTCCGAAGCAAAAGCAGTTCGCAAGTGCCGGTCGGCCGACTCCTGAGATTTTCATGTTCGAATTTCAGATCCGAAGTCTTCACTAAAAGCTAAGTACCCCATTGGGGAAACTTTTTTTTTTCTTGCTCCAGACCGATGTCAGAAAAAGTTAATTGTATTTCTTGTGGGAAGCAAATACCTCATAAGGACTTTCATTCTTACTGTATTCCTTGCCTAGGCCCTGACCACATCGTTGCTAGTTGTCGGTTTTGTACTAGATTTAACCAATGCACTATTAAGCGTTGGTACAATTTTGCATTTCACTATTTTGACAGAAGATTTAAGTATACAATGTCGTCTGATAGCCATCAGACTACTGGAATTCACAAGAAACGCAAGGAAAAGGACAGGCATCCGAGGTCCAAAACCGATGGCGGGGCTTCTTCTAAGCCAGTCACCGGTTCTCAGTGAGGCGCATTCGCAGCCCCTGACGACCGCTACTTTGGACTCGCAGGCTGCTACCGACACCCACGTGGAGTCGACCAGGCCACTGGAAGCTCAAGCTATTGGACCTTCATAAACTATTCCCTCAGATGGGTCCGGAGCCACTGAGCAGGCATCGGCTTCTGAGGGTGTTTTCAGACCTACTCAATTATATGTTAAAACGACTTCAGCTTCAAAGGCAAAGACTAAAGCACCTTTAAAGACAAAGAAACAAGTACAACAGCCTCATGGACAGGCCTCCATGCCTAAAAAACAGATGCTCAAAATAGCCGAAGACCCAATTACTTTGTTCAGGGGTTCCCATCCCCCTCCTGATAAGAGGCCTAGGCAAGAGACAGAATATGAATCTTCAGATCAGGTTTCCATTTCATCTGATTCCTCTTCTGATCAGGAAATACTCTCTTCCTCCCTATGAGGATTCTGATGCTGAAGAATCAATCCCTTCAGCCCCTCCTCCTGAGGATTATTCTTCTGGGGAAACTTTACATACCATGAGGGAGCGTTTCCACTGGGAGAGCCAAGATTATTCAGAATCTAAGAGAAGGCTCAGAGACTTCCTTTTACTACCACAACACAGGCCTCTAGCTATTCCACCTGTGTTAGACATTGTAGATGTATTTTCAGAGTCCAGTCTGACCCCTGACTCCTTCCCTCCAGCTCCTGTTAAGCCGGACAGGTACTACAGGGTTCCTGACTCTCATAAATTCCTTTTCAAAAACCCTGCTGCTGACCCAGAAACTATCTCTCAGGGTCCCAAAGGGGTCAAGGCTTCCACTGCAAAAAAACCTACTCCCTCTGACAGGGATTCTAGGGCACTGGACAGATGGGGAAAAAGATTTACGCTTCTGCTACCCTGACTAGAAGGGCTTTAAATTGTCAGTTTCATATGCTCAAATATCAGCAATATATTGTGTTACTGCTTAAACAAAAAATGTTGATAAATTCTGAATGTGCAGAAAACAAAGAAATGCAGGAATTATTGCATGCAGCTGAACTAGTTGGAAAGCATACTTTGCAGTGTGGTTTTGATTCTCTGGAGGCCTCCTGCAGGGCCGCAGTTATGAGTTCTGTCATTAGGAGGCATGCTTGGTTAAAGGAACAAAATCTATCTGATCATGTTAAAGCAAAATTATTAGATGCTCCATTACAGCATGATGTTTTGTTTGGTGTTAAAGCAGAAGAGGTGTTAAAGAAAATGGAGGACAAAGCTAAATCTATGCAAACAGTCAAGGATTTCTTACAGGTACAGCCACCAAGATTTAGCAGACACTGGCCTACAAAGAATTGGTCCTTTCCAGTGTCAGACAGGCCACAAAGGGGCAGATACAGACGCCCTAGAGGCAGATCCCAGCCCCAAGGTTTGTACAGGTCTAAACAATGGGCTGCTTCTACCTCCAAAACTGGAGAAGACAAATCACAGCCATACAGGAAACAGTCCCAATGACTTCCCCCTGCCTGTGCCAAGCACTTATCTTCTGGCAGCACCTTTGGGGGGAAAACTAGCACTTTTTTCTCAAAATTGGCACATAATAACCCAGGACAAATGGGTCTTAAACATAGTGTCACAAGGCTACAAGTAACACTTCCATACACTGCCAAGGGGAAACGGTTGGACAGACCTGCCAAAACATCAATGGGCAGATGCACAAAAACAAGTCTCATCCCTCATGGACATGAGGGCCATTCAACAAGTACCAGAGCAAGAGCAGGGTCAAGGATTTTATTCAAGACTGTTCTTGGTACCCAGAAAGGACAAAGCCTGGAGACCAATACTGGACCTGTCTATTCTAAACCCATATCTGGATATTCCAAAATTCAAAATGTTGACTCTACAGCAGCTTCTGCCCATGTTGTGCAAGAAGGCTTGGCTTGTGACTTTAGATCTAAAAGAGGCATACTTGCATGTCCCAATCAGACAAACATGCAGAAGATACCTCCGATTCAAAGCTGGCTCAATGCACTACCAATTCTCTGCACTGACCTTTGGCTTATCTACTGCTCCCAGGGACTTCACAAAGTGCCTGACACCAGTAATTGCATTCTGCAGACAAAGAGGAATACAAATATATCCTTACTTGGACTGCCTCATTCAAGCAGAGAACAAGGACATTCTATTACAGCATCTGGCGTTTGTAAAGAGATTACTACTATGCCTAGGGTACACAGTCAACAAACAGAAATCAAAGCTAGTACCCTCTCAAGAGATGATATTCCTGGGTGCAAGCTTAAATACAACTGCCCAGATGGCTCATCTCATGCCAGACAAACAAAGGCAACTGACTACCTATTTCAAACTGTTGGCAACAAAGGCGTTGGGCTTCATGGCATCCTGCATTCTACTAATTCCATATGCAAGACTGCATATGAGGAAACTTCAGTGGTACCTAAAAAGTGTTTGGACTCAACATTGCCACAGCCTGGAAACAATAGTTACTGTCATTCACTGCCTGCAACAGGAGTTTTGATGGTGGGCAAAGGCCTGTCACCAGAACAAGGGACAGCCATTCACTCTACCCCCAGCCACACAGACATTAACAACGGATGTATCGGATTATGCCTGGGGAGCCCACATGGCAGGAAAATGTATTCAAGGCACATGGTCCGCAAACCAAATGCATCTACATATTAATCAAAAAGAGATGCTAGCTGTTCAAAATGCCCTGACAGCCTTCAAGGACCTACTTCATCCGGGACAACTACTGATAAAAACGGCCATGTGGTATATAAACAAGCAGGGAGGCACTCATTCTTACCCCTTTTGCAGACTAGCCATGACTTTGTGGGACACAGCATTAGCTTACCAAGTACATCTGCAGGCACAATTCCTGCCAGGAAAGGCAAATACTCTGGCAGACGAACTAAGCAGAAACCTCATGGATTCCCACGAGTGGAAATTGGATCCACAAGTCTTCAGCATGGTAACAAGGAAATGGGGATGCCCGGACATAGATCTATTTGCCTCACCTCACAACTGCCAACTAAAGAGATTCTGCACAAGGACTTATCACAAACAAGCATGAAAAGTGGATGCCCTATCTTTCAGCTGGAAAAACTTAACAGTATATGCCTTTCCTCCCCTGCCTCTCCTCCCCAAGGTACTCCTAAAGGTCAGGCAGGAGAAGCCAAAAATTATACTGATTGCCCCAGACTGGCCACACCAGTACTGGTATCCAATCCTAAGGAGCTTGTCTCAATGCCCAGCCTGGACCTTACCTCAAGTGCCTCATCTACTGTCCCAGCAGAACAATCAAATCCTGCACAGCCAACTCAAGACCTTAAATCTGGCAGCATGGCGGATAATGTAGTCATACAAAACACACCTCTCACTAAAGCGGTGATGGATATTATTTTGGAGGCCAGGAGGCCTAGTACAAGAAAATCCTATGCTGGAAAATGGAAGAGATTCTGTGCTTGGAACCAGGCACAAGAAATTGACACAGCTGTACCAAATATTCCTCAGATTTTACAATACTTGTCTGAGATGCTGGACAAAGGCCTATCCTTTTCATCTATAAAAATTCATGCCTCTGACATTTCAGCTCATTACAATATAGAGCCACTAATCTTTTCTCATCCTTTTATTAAGGCAGTACCTCAGAGGGGCCAAAAATTTAAGGCTCACCAACACCTGCTTGGGACCTCAATTATGTCTTGGAAAAACTCACCCTGCCTCCTTTTGAGCCAGCCGCTACAGCTGATATAAAGTTTTTATCTTGGAAAACAGCTCTGCTCCTAGCAATAACTCTTGCAAGACGAGTCTCTGAGCTACAGGCACTCATGGCTGTGGAACCTTTTATCATTTTTTTATCCAGACAGGGTTTCTCTGAGGATAAACCCGACATTTATGCCTAAGGTAGTGTCCAGTGTGGCCTTTAACCAAACTATTCATCTGCCTACCTTTTATCCAAACCCACAGAATAAGGGGGAGAGAATTCTGCATTCTTTGAACATACACAGACAGCTACGCTTCTATTTGAACAGAACCAAAGCTTTCCGAAAGACAGAGCAATTACTACTGGCATATGCTGCAGGATCACTAGGAAAGGCTATCTCAAAGCAGACTATTTCAAAGTGGATAGGCCACTGCATTCGTTTCTGCTATTCACAACATGGCAAGCCTGTACCTAAGAGCATTAGGCCACATTCAACTGGAGCTGCAGCCACTTCAGCAGCCTTCCTCAGGGGAGTACCAACCAAAGACATTTTTAGAGACAACTACTTGGAGTTCAGTGCATACCTTCACAAAGCACCATCACACTTACCACTCTACTCTAAATCCAGGGCAGGCTTTGCCACTGCAGTTCCGCAGGGACTAATAGCCGCCCCTAATGCTATTTAGCTCCAGCCTCCCAACCTTAACTTTGGGATTCAACCCAATTGTAATGACTGCAACAGTGAAACACAAAGAGCATAGTACAGTTGTGTACACGTACCATAAATGTAGATGTTCAAGTGTATTCACATATTTCCAGGTTGCTTTGTGTAGCTTGTTCAAAGATTACAAAATAGTGTTTTATTCAGTAATGTATCTTGTCATTGAGTTTTAAGTTGTTACTGTTATAGGTAAAGAGCGACTAGGATGTTTAGAATTAGATGGCCTACAGAATATGCTTTTCTGACTTTGATAGATGTACACTAGTCAGAGGTTAAGTTGTTTCACTGTCTGACCTTTTAACAATGGTGATGTTTTTATTGATTTGACCATTTATTTTATAATCATAATTTATCATTTTTTCTCAGTTCTTACGAGTTACATTTATTCTCAATAAAGGTGAGGTGGTTATTTATGCACCAGATACAACTTTTCTGTAGACGGTCTCTGAGAACTTCAACATTGTGAATTAATTAAAGCAGGTATTACTCTTTGCAGCTATCATGTCTGGTTATCCAGAGACCATGTCTGTTGTATGAGAATTATTCTCAGAGAAATGGCTGTATTACAGGGCCTTGCATCCCCCATCTGTTTAGAGGAATAATTTATCACCCTGACTTACTGTGTCCCATTGCTTAACAAGTGTTTTGCCCATTGAATTAATTGCGTGTTTTGATATTCAGTGCTTTACTTTGTCATTTATTCCATGTGATATTGTGTTGAATGTCTTGGTAGGATCAGGAAATGTGGCATGCAGTCAGTCCTTCCTCAGTTGCTGGTGTGCTGCTTTTCTCTTCAAAGAATGCTACAGTATTTAAAAGGCCGGCTGCCTTCTTGACAAACCCGTAGTTCCGTATCTATCAGAAGAAGGTCACACAAGTCTCACTAGTCTTATATGTAAAGCCATGGAAAGAATTATCATGGAGATGATCAACAGAGATATAGTAAACCTCCAGACACTGGACCCAGCCCAGTTTGGTTTCGTCAAGGGCAGATCATGTCTACTCAGCCTGGTAGACTTCTTTGAGAAGGTCACCAAAGCAATGGATGAGGGCAAAATGATTCACACTACCTACCTTAACCTGGCCAAGGCATTTGACATAATTCCCCACTCGGGCATTGCTGACAAACTCAAGAGGTTGGGTACAAACCCATATGTCACCCAGTGGATAGCCAACTGACTCACAGACAGGACCCAAGAAGTTAGAATTGGGGAGTCCACCTCTACAAAGAGGCCAGTCACAAGAAAACTTGTTTTAAACAGATACCTTTAGTGTGTAGGTGTTGTACTTGTTGTATGCCTCTTAACAGACTAGTCAGTATTTAACTGCATGCTAGACTTTTACCGCGGTGTGCATACCAGCTGGCCATTACCACCATACTTTTTAAACCCCTCTCTCATCATTTACTTTGTAAAGCTACTGCATTTCCTTGGAAACGCCACTGGATGGGCAGTATAAGTCCTTACTATCCCAACCAATTCCCCATGTTTTACCCAAATAGCTCTCGAGCTCTGTGATATTTGTCCTTACCTTTTGCCTGGCGACTAGTTGTAGACTTTACTAACTTCAGGGAGTTATCCCTCTTTTTAGCTCCTGACCACAGCCAAATTCCTATCAGTCAGTTACCTGTGGATCCCAGTAGCTCAATGTGAAAGTGAGCTGTGTCACTGGTTCTGGCAACTGCTCATTTCCCCATCTTGCTTCTACCTGCTCCATTCGCCCTGTGGGTTCACTCTTCTCCCCTACCCGACTATCAATTCCCACCCGCCCCCACTACTCCTACATTTATTCTAACCTAATTTCTCCTCCCCTTCCTCTCTAAGCCAATCCAATCACAACCCTTCCCCCTCCCAACCTCCACTAATTTATTTATTTATTTATTTATTTATTTATTTATTTTATTTTATTTTACATTTGTTAACCGGGAGAGTCCGACTGGATACATGTCCATTTTCAGCAGAGGCCCGGGGAGAAAAGCTCCAGGTACATAACAGACATATGAACATTGTTAATGCAAAAAAAAAAAAGGAAGATAGTTGAGTTCTAAATACAATATAAAGATACATTACATCTTGGGAAAAAAAATAACAGCAGCATATAAAAAAAAATAGGTCAGTTACAAAGGTGAGGCGCCTTGTTAAAAAGCGGTTAAGGATAGTGAGGTAAGAGAAGGGTAAATTATAGTGGTTAATCAGGTTTGGAACAGGGACATTGCCAGAGAGTATTGAGATGGGGTTTAAGCCTTTTTTTGAATTGTAGGAGTGAAGGTTCTGAGGTGAGCATGGTCGGTAGGGAGTTCCACATTTTACCTACAAAGTTGGAGAATAGAGAATCCCCAGCAGAATTATTGGCTTTGGTAGTTTGAGCTAAGATCTTATTGGAGGAGCGTAAAGATTGCAGGTTAATATAGGGGTGAATGATGTTTTTCAGAGCTGGTGTTTTCTCTGGGTGATACAGTATCTGGTGAGCCGTTTTGAGTTGGTTGAAGTGGAGTTGGCTGGAAAACTCTAACCACCCTAGTTGCTTCAAGTTAGTGCAGTGGTGCGTTCTAAAGGTGGAATTTGTGGCAAATCTAGCTATGTGATTGTAACAAGAAGCAAGTTTGTTAATGGTTGTCTTGTTTAGGTTTGTAAAAAGGGGGGAGGCATAGAAAAGAGTTGATAGTAGGTGTGTGCTGGCAATTGTAATTTTAGCGTGAGGAGTGAGAAAGTGTTTTACTTTATAGAGACAGCCAAGCTGGATTTGCTCCTTGTGGTTTGTGGGAAGTGTAATATTGCCTTAGGTATGTGATATTTCATTGAGAAGGGTAATTAACTACCCCCTCCCCCATCCTAAACCATAACATCCTGTACTCACAGCTGTACTCCTCCTTCTTACACACACACACACACACACACACACACACCGACATCCGGCTACTTCCTTTATACTTAACCCACACCAATTAACTATGCCTTCTCCACCTTCACAAACCCTTCTCATCCCATCTATAAGCTTACTTCTTCCTCTATTCCATGCTACCTCTTATTCCTCTTGCAAACTCCCCCCCTATTTCCTATCCCCCACCTCCACTCCACACTCCCATTCTCACCCTATCAGATCTCACTTTCACACTATATCCTCCTCACTAGTTCAACCAAACCCACTCCACTACTTCAAACCAAAATGTATACCCTTCTCAATGAAATATCACATACCTAAGGCAATATTACACTTCCCACAAACCACAAGGAGCAAATCCAAGCTCCTGCTCTCTTCCGTCTTTGACTGCCTATGCTTAGCAGGAGACATTCACCCCAACCCCGGACCTAACACTGGCATCAGTCCCACTCCCCCAATCACAACCAATATTACCAACCATAAATATCTTAAGCTACTTACCGTTGACGCCCAAAGTTTAAAAAACAAAACAGCCCTCTTCCATGCTTGGCTTTACCATACCCTAGCAGACATAGTAGCTGTCTCTGAGACATGGTTAAAACCCCACATTACTATCTCTGAAATCCTACCCCCTGGCTTTTAAGCACTCAGATATGACTGCCAAAACAGGAGAGGAGGAGGAGTAGCCTTAATTTACTCTAGCCTACTCTCCATCACTCCCTACCAAAACCCCATTCCTCAGATCAACAACACTGAACTAGTCTTAGGAATACTCAAAATGAATAACTTTTTAAAAGTATTTGTGTTATGGTCCTCTCTATTCCCCCTGGAAACAATGCCACCACTCGAAATTCGTCTATGGGCTACAACTAATATTAAGCTTGAGACATGCATATTAGGGGATGTGAACATTGACTGGAACAAAATGAATACCAGTAATCCCTCCATATCTATCAATCTATTTAATTTCACTCAACTTACAAATGCCATTACCAGACCCAATAAAAACAACCCTCAGGCTCCACTCTGGACTGGATTCTAGTCTCCCACCCAAATAAAATCTCACACTCAGGCACTTTACCAAACTCCATGAGTGGCCACTTGCCAGCCTTCATCCATCGGGCAGCCCACTCCACCCCATACCTACACCAATATATTCATACTTGTAACCTTACAAACTTTAACCCTACAGCTTTCCCCATTTCCCTCAAACTAACAAACTGGGACATTCTTAAAAACTCTTCCGTTAGATAATGCCGTAGACGACTTCAACACAACCTTCTTGGATACCCACTCCCAAGCCCGACCTAGAACAAAACGAATAAAACCCAACCCCACCCTACAGCTAACTAAAGATACTAAAACACTTGTGCAACAAAGAGACAAGACCTGGAAACTTTATCATCACAATAAGCACCCTGATACCCTTCTTAAATATAAGCAGCTCTGCAACCTAGCCAAAAACACTTTTATAAAAGATAAAAAAAGTCTTACTATACTAAACTCCAGTCTAATCATTCCAAAAACCCCAAACAATTCTGGAACTCCAACTGTCTTCTTGAACCCAGGTACCAAAGACAATCCTTGCCCTGACACCAGTAAAACTGACCCAGAAATAGCCACTCTATTCATCTCCTTCTTTACCAACTCTATAGCAGAACTCACCAAGACCTTCCCTAATCACATCTCCTCCCCTCACCTCAAACCCACTTGACCTTATCTCTACTCAACCTTCCATCCCTAACACTCCTCCCATATTTCATCTCAAACCCATCTCTACCTCTTACATAAAAAAATTCTCTCTAAACTTAAGCCATGCTCCAATGCCCCTGACGATATCCCCTCACTCTTTCTAAAACTTGCAACAGATGGTATCGTCATCCCCATTAGCATTCTCATTAATAAATCCATACAGGAGATTTGTGTCCCCAAACTGTGGCATGCAGCCTTTATCCTATCCCTCCCCAAAGGAGACAAAAAATAATAACATCTCAAACTTCCACCAATAGCCATTCTCCCCCCAATCTCACAAATTCTTGAAAAATGCATCCACCTCCAGTTCTTGCCTTTCCTTACCAATAATCCGCTCCTCACCCCTACACAACATGGTTTCTGTCCTGGCTATAGTACAATAACTGCTCTTCTGTCTTTCCTAGACAATAGTAAACTATGCCCGTGACTCTGGAGAAATTATATCCACAGTCCTACTAGATCTCTCCAGGGCGTTCCTTCTGAACCACCTTTCTAACCTTAATCTCTCTCAAAGTACCCTAACCTGGTTCCATCAGCTACCCCTCTGACAGATCTCAGTCTGTGAAATGGCAAACTGGCACCTCACCCTTCCTACCTACCCCAACCGGTGTAACGCAGGGATCCATACTCTGCCCAATGCTCTTTAATATATTTATTAATGATTTCCATGCTGCCATTCTTAACACTAAGATAGTGCAATATGCAGACAACTCAACTTTAGACTGCTCTGCTTTTAACCCCCCAGAGCTCCAAACAAAAACTCAAATTGCCTTTTCAACTACTGAGAACTGGATTTCAAAACCACCTCTCTAAATGCCAACAAATCCAATTCTACATTTCTCTCCCTCAAAAACCCTCCCTCTTGACAAACACACTTTTTCAATATTATCAGCCATGCCAACTCCACCATAGAAGTTGTTCCTTTGGCTAAACTTCTTGGGGTTACTATTGATGAAAACCTAAAATTCGAAACACATATTAAGCTAAATATCAAGAAAACACATCAGAAACTTGGCCTGCTATACAGAAACTCCCATTTTCTCTCTCCTTACAAGACCATCACTAGCCACTACCTACTTACTACTGTCACTATTATACAGTGCTCCCCTACTAACCAACCTATCTTCCACCAGTCACTATTATACAGTGCTCGCAACTAAATCTAAATCATCCTCCCACCACTATACCTCTCTCCACATGCTAAATTGGCTAGAACTTCCCAAACACCTTGACTACCTCCAACTCACTACAGCCCAAAAATTAATTTTTAAACCAACTAAATGCCCAGCACTAACAAACAACTTACTATCATACACCCCTCATAGAGCCCCAAGATCTGCCCACCAAAATCTCCTTTCTGTACACAAACCTAACCGTCCCGCTGGTCAGCTTCTCCTAACCTTTTCCTTAGCAAAAAAATGGAACACTCTCCCACCTTCTCTGACATTCTGAAAACTTTGAACACTTTAAAACCCAGCTCCATTCCTACCGGTCTCATAATTGGAAATGTAATTGCACTCTATCTACCTAACCTGCTAATGACTCTTCTACATGTAACTCTACTCCATTCTGTTTTCCTAAACAGCTGCCTCTCTCTGAAAATAACTTAATGTAACATCAATATCTTGAATATATATATTGTAAATAGTATTCTGTCTGTCTTCTCTCGCCCCCATCTGGGAGTGATTCTCACTACTGCCTACATATAAATGTTGATGCTTTTTATTAAAGAACATCAACGCTTCCATGTATGCACTCCACTTTTTCTGTTGTACAGCTGCCTCTCTCTGAATACATCAATTTAATGAATGTATACATAGCAAATAATGTACTTTCCACCTTTATTTCTCCCATACTCTGAAAAATTGTATCTACTGCAATCTTTCAAATGTAAGTTTTTATAACTATGTACAGATGATTCACAGTTTAGTTTTTATAACCTTGTACACATGATCTACTGCCTCTGTACAACTTAAACTCTGTACAAATTGTTCTCTGATCTAGTATGTAATGAATATTCTTCTATTTTGAAATTGTACATTACTAAGTATCACTATATAATACTTTGTTTACATTTACATAATATGGAGCTTTTCTCCCCTGGGCTCCTTGAGCCCAGTGGACCTCCCCGGTTATTAAACTGGAAATAAATAAGGAGAGTCTCTCGGGGATCAGTCCCTGGACCGCTCCTTTTTGGCATTTACTTCTCAGAAGTCAAGGCCAATGTCATTGGTGTCTGGCTGACTAAATTTGCAGAGAATTGCAAATTAGGAGCTGTCATTGAATCTCACAGTGACACAAATGTTGCCTAGGAAGGTCTGACACAGACAAACAACTGGTGTCAGAGCCATAGACTAAAACTAAATGCAAAGAAATGCATAATAGTATCCTTTGGGAAGTTGTCCATCCCTTGCAAACCCATATGAATGAACTTACATGCTGTGCAATTTCGACACTGAAAAGTTCCTTTCCTATCTGATATCTTCTCCTTATTACAGAGAGAGGAATTATAACGGGTCTAGGACTATTCACTGAAAGCACATTTGACTGTGCACAATTCACTGAAACACATTTCACTGAAAGTTGCATATGGCCTTTTCCCCACTGTTGTGCGACCCTGGAGTTGGTATGTATAGTAAGGGGGGTGTGGGGGGCGTAGCCACCTATTTTAAATATTTTGAACTATATACATAGGTACTTGCAATTCCAATAAAATACTGTTTTCTGAACTTAATATATATCCAAAATATATATATCCAAAATATGTGGGGGGCAGTGCCCCCCCCTCCTTACTACATATACTAACTCCAGGGTCGCACAACAGTGGGGGGAAAGGCCATATATAACTTTCAGTGAATTGAGTTTTCAGTGAATTGAGCTTTCAGTGATTTGTGAACAGTCATTTGACTTTAAGTGAAATGCGCTTTTCAGTGAATAGTCCTAGACCCATTATAACATAAGAATCTTTTCAGTGATTTGTTGTTCTTAAAAGAAAAATGTGGAACTGTGTCTATAACATCATTTAGTTCATCCATGGTGCCAAGTATAGCCCAATTCCTCTTAATAATGTCACAAACACCCTGTACATCCAAAGAATATGTTAGAGGAAATCTAATCACCTCTTGTCTATCTTTAACTTCATTGGTTTCAGTAATGACTCTGTCTGCATAATAGGGTCTGTGTTCCAATTGTGTATCTACTGCTAAAACTGAATTATTGTGTACATTATTAGAACTTGTATTCGAGAACAATATGTTCCTATTTGAAGAAGAATTTTTTGCACAGAAGGTTGGTGTAGCTATGGACACGGCTTGTGTCAACAGCTACGCCAACCTGGTACTAGTACAATGGGAGAGGGATGTACTACAAGCTGATGGCTTTTCTGATCATATTTTGTGGTATTCTAGATTTGTGGACTATGTCTTTCTGCTGTGGAAAGGGACAGCAGACTGGTAGAATTTATAGATTTGCAACGATCAACTGTTTTTTTTTAAGGTTTACGTATAAATTTTCGTGTGATGAAATTGAATTTCTTGACGTCAAGGTCAACAAAGCAGAACTAACACATATGGTCACAAATATTTATAGGAAACCTACTAGGAAAAATAACTTGCATAGAAGCAGTATGCATCCGAGACATGTCACTCGAAATGTCATTAAGGGGCAAGTATATAGAACTATGAGGGGGGATCTATATTACAACATCGTACGCTTAAAACAGCGAATGATGTTTCATCAACCCTATTTCAGCAAAAGCTGAAAATGTCGACCCCTCAGAACAGAAACATTTCCAAACACATACACACTTACCTTAACCCTGATCCCCCCCCCAAAAAAAACAAAGTAAACAGCTTAAAACACCATATGAACTTAGCTCAACTGTACAGCTAAAGCAAAAAAAAAATGTAAACCATTTAAAACATATGCACTTACCTTAACCCGCACCCTAACACTGTCAGTAACTGTTGCACATTTACATAAACAGTTCCAAACACATACACACTTACCTTAACCCTAATTCTACCCACCTAAAACAAAGTAAAAAGCTTAAAACACGTACGCACTTTAACCGTACATAAAACGCAAAAAAAAAGTAAACAGTTGAAAACATATGCACCCTAACCCTAAGGTCAGTAATTGTTGCACATTTACGCTCGGGAGCTTTACCGGATAAGGGAATCTCTGAAATCACACTACAGTGTAGAACACGGCAAAGCAATGAAGCGGTTAAGCGACTTCTTTCCCAGAGAAAGAATTCGCTGAACAGCCGCTTCGCTGTTTAGGTGTCGATGAAAACGCATTCAACTAAATGTGTTTTCGTTCTAATAGGAACCCCTATGAGGCTTCATAGTGATGAAGAACTACTGGTAGCAGCATTAAGAGTTTCTTAACAGAGGGTATAAAGAAGCAGATCTTAATGAGTGTATTAAAGAAGCTTTTAAAGAGAGAGTGTAAATGTAGACCCTATTGCAACAAGTCACTGAAAAGACTCTTATGCTATAATACCTCTCTCTGTAATAAGGAGAAGATATCCGATAGGAAAGGAACTTTTCAGTGTAGAAATTGCACAGCATGTAAATTTATTCATACAAGTTGCAAATATGTATATCCTGATATGAATTTTAAATTGGCGACAATTTTCTATGTTGAATGCAAGACATCTAATATAGTTTACTTTAGTTATTGCATTAAATGTCATGCTTTTTATGTTGGGATGAGCAATAGACAGCTTAAAGATAGAGTTTTAGAACATCAAAGAGACATCACAAAATAGGAAAGAAACTAATGCCCTGGCTACGCATGCCATTAATTATGGGATGGATCATCATTTTTAGATTCTTGGTGCTTGAGATCATTTCAGAGAGTTTAGGATGGGGGGGGACAGTAGGAACCGGACTGAATCCGCTGAACAGAAGGGGAAATGGGGTTTATATTATAATATCAAAGTAGTAAAACGTCAAATGTTATAATATTGAACCCAAAACAGCGAACACTGAAAATAACGAAGCTGCAGAACATCTAATTCTTTCCTAGGGAAGGAATTTGGTGGGCTGTTTCTGCCACTTCGCTATTTTCTCCACTGTGGTGCGAAGGTTACAGACCGGGGTTAAGGTAAGTGTGCAAACGGACCGGGTTAAGGTGAGTGTGGGAATGGGATAGTTAGGGACCTTAGGGTTAGGGAAGCGGGTAAGGTGAGTGTGCGATAGGGACCTTAGGGTTAGGGAGGCGGGTAAGGGGAGTGTGCGATAGTTACGGACCTTAGGGTTAGGGTTTGGGTTAAGGTAAGTGGATAGATAGTAGTGTATATATGGTTTAGTGTAGGGTTAGAAGTAGGATTTTAAGTATATATGTGTGGATTACTTTTTTTTTTTTAGTGTGTGTGTGTGTGTGTGTGTGTGTGTGTGTGTTTCTCGGAACAGCAAATTTTTTCCCTGGGAAAAAATTCACTGTTCTGATCTTTCAGTTATATCACACTTCGACATTCCAAGTTCGAGCTTATGGTGTTAGATATTTTGGGATTTCGATTATGTGATATATGCCCTTTAAATGCTGATAAAGCACCTGGTTTAAATGAGGTAGTCTCTCTCAAATCTTTTTTGAAAGCCAGACCCTTGAAACATTGACACTGGCATATAGGTTTGTGTTTTTATGTACTGACACTTTAACCATTGTAGGCTTAATTGATGTGCTATTTAAATGACTCTGTTGTTGTTTAGTATTCAGTCTGAAGAAGCTGTAGGAATATACCGTGAAAGCGCTTACTCTTTTATTTCTTTTTTTTATTAAAGTTTTATAGACTTTACCTGCAGCTGTGTCGGAGTGGTACTTAATATTGTCTCTGTTGGACCAGTTCCCTGATGCCCAAACAAAATAATGGTACCGCAAAAAGACAGACCCTACTGGACCTTTGGAGTCCTTTTTGATGCTATGGTTGTGGTGGCAGCCACTGGAAAGGAGGTAGGGGAGCAGAGCTCCTCTGTCCATCCCCATAGTAGAGAGTCCAGGGCATTTGACAGATTTGGAAAGTGCATATTTGCTTCAGCGACCTTTGTCTTGAGGTCCTTGAATTACTTGGCAAACTTCACAAGACTACAGTGGGATTTGACCAAGGAACTCTCCAAATCCCTCTTGGGAGTCCATGCCTGTGGAAAACTGCAAGAGGTCCTGTTCACAGCTTTCCACTCTGTTGTCCATTTCCACTGCGTTCATGAGGTTAATATTCCATGCTGCGGAGGGTACTCACAGCTGCTGATTCAGGCTTAGCTGTTAGGAGACATGTCTGAATGTGGTTGTGTGACTTTGGAGAGCCTTTCAAGTCTTCATCGATGCTTCCTTTGATGGAACTTCTTTGTTTGGCCCTACTGAGAAAGAAACGCTCTCCTGGAGTGAACAGAATGGAAAGACCCTGTGTTGCCTTAGGGATACATTTTCCTACCCCTCAACGATCCTTTTCCTGGAATCAAAAAGGAGACAAGAAAATGTGGTTCCATAAGTCCCAGGGATGTTTCCAGAATTCATGTGGGGACAACTCCAGAGGCAGAGGGGGGAGTTCAAATGGAAGATGCCATCCTTGTGGCAGAGGAGGCCCGCAAAACCAGGGTTTCCGAGTTTCTTTTTTGAATAAACGTTTTCAATGTGCTCCTGAAGGGTTGCCCAACTGGGGGGGGTGCTTGTCTTTGCACCCAGACATCTGAGCTTCTATAACAAAAGATTCTAGGATGCTAAAAATATAATATTCAGAGGTTATTTCATACCATTTTTCCAGATTCCTCCAAAAAAAACGAAGAAAACTTTCCAATATCTCATCTAGTCAAAGAAAAGCTGCAGCACAGGAAATTCAACTCAATTCAAGATTTGAGACTTACTCAAGGTTCTCTTCAGTGCCAAAAAGGACAGGGGTCCTGAGACTAATTTTGGATCTAAGCAACCTAAAGCAGTTTGTGAAGAAGGCAAAGTTCCTAATGGTCATGGTTCAGTCCATTCTGTCCTTTTTATACAAGAATGATTGTATGTGCTCATTTGATATTCAGGATGCATACTGTCACATCAAGATGAGCAGATGATCCAGAACATTTCTGCTGTTTGAGCTGGAAGCCAGTCACAGTCAGTTTATAGCCCTGCTGTTTGGTTTCACCACAGCCCCCAGGGTGTTCACCAAGTGTTTGGCAGTGGTAGCAGCTCACTTAAGAGCTGGGATTTCGAGTGTTTCCATGTCTAGATGACTGGCTTCTCACCACCCCAACCAGGCATCATTTAGAGCATTCCAGGGACTATTTGCTCCAACTTTTTCGAAGACTATGCAATTCAGTCAATAACTCCAGTCTCATCTACAACCTGTACAGAGCCTGGATTTCATAGGTGCCCATTTGAACACAGCAAGCCAGATAGCCTCCCTTCTTACACATTGTGTAGACACAATCAGTTTTCAAGTACAGCAAAATTCTTATTCACCCTTCTCCAGCCAGACTTGTCCTTTAGGCTCTAGGTTCGATGGCAGCAACCATAACCTTAGTTCCTATTACCCGTTTTTGTATATGTGTTCTCCAATGGACTCTAGCTTTTCAGTGGTCTGTTCTGCATCATCCACTGTCCTCTCCAGTCAAAATCACTCAAGTATGCAAGGATCATCTTCACTGGTGGATTCAGTCGGACAAAGTTTACCTGGATCTTCCATTTATCATGTTTCCTCCAGTAGCCACGGTACCATGGACACCTCCCAATTGGGGTGGGGGGAACATTTCTTGGGAAGGATGGTCCAAGGCAAGTGTCCCTCCAAGAGACCACTCTGTGTTCTAGAGATTAGAGCGGTCATACTAGCTTTGCTGGTCTTTCAAGATGTTCTTTCTCTAGGGGACTACTGCGTTGTAAACAGACATGTCTGTGGCCTGGTACATCAACAAATGGGGGGAACCCAATCTTAACCCCCCTGTGTCGAGAGGCAATGAGTGTGTGGCAGTGGGTGATTTCCTCCAACCACTTTCTTATGGCAGTGCAAATACTGGGGAAATCCAATTTACTAGCAGACAAACTCGGCAGGTCCATTTTGATGCCTTACGAGTGGTCTGTCAGTCAATTTGTGGCAGAGAAGATTTTCTGTCATTGGGGCCAACCTTACTGCAATCTCTTTGTTCTCCCCACAACAAGTGCAGCAGTTTTTTTCCCCCCTAATCTTCCTTCTCGGAGGAGCCACCGAGAGATCCTCTAGCCCATGTTTGGCCCTCCGATCTCCTTTCTGCTTAACCCCTGTTACCTGTGAGTCTAAAATTCTTACAGAAAGCTCTTTGGTTAGAGCACAGATGTTCATCGTGTTTCACTGTTGCAGTCATTACTCTTGGGCTATCCTGCTGGCAGGCGACCCTCGGCCGGCCCGATTTCCAAAGTCTAGGTCCGGCGTCTGTTACTGTCACCTCTATCCTGACGGCAGTGCGCCAGGGGTATAAAGGATGCAGCCAACGCCATTTTCTTCAGTCTTTCTTGCCACGCGGTGCCCAAAGCAGAAGCAGTTCGCAAGTGCCGGTCGGCCGACTCCTGAGTTTTTCAAATCCTAATTTCAGAACCAAAGTCTTCATTAAAGCTAAGTACCCTGTTGGGGAAACCTTTTTCTTGCTTCAGACCGATGTCAGAAAAAGTTAACAATTGTATTTCTTGTGGGAAGCAAATACCTCATAAGGATTTTCACTCTTACTGTATTGCTTGCCTATGCCCTGATCACAACGTTGCTAGCTGTCAGTTTTGTGCTAGATTTAAGCAATGCACTATCAAGTATCGGTTCGATTTTGCATTTCATTACTTTGGCCGAAGATTTAATTATATAATGCTGTCGGACCAGACGACAACCGGAGTTTACAAAAACCGCAAGGACAAGGATAGGCATCCGAGGTACAAAACTGATGGCAAAGCCTCTGCTAGGCCAGTCGCTGGTTCTCAGTGAGGCGCTTTCACAGCCCCTGGCGCCCGCTACCTCAGAGCCACAGGCCGCTTCTGACTCCCACATGGGAGCCGACTGGGCCTCTGGAAACTCAAGGTATTGGACACTCTGAAATCATTCCCTCAGATGGGTCCGGAGCCGCTGAGCAGGCATCTGCTTCTGAGGGTGTCTTCAGACCTACGCAACTTTATATTAAACCATCTACAGCTTCAAAGACAAAGACTAAAGCAGATCTAAAGACAAAGAAACAAGTACAGCATTCTCCTTCTCAGACTTCCATGCCTAAAAACAAATGCTCAAAATGGCCGAAGACCTAATTAGTTTGATCAGGGGTTCCCATCCCCCTGCTGATAAGAGGCCTAGGCAAGAGACTGAGTATGATTCTTCTGATCAGGTTTCTATTTCCTCTGTTTCCTCTTCTGAACAGGATTACTCCATGCTTCCCTATGAGGATTCTGATGCTGAAGAATCCATTCCTTCAGCCTCTCCTCCTGAGGATTATTCTTTTGGGGAAACTATGCATACCATGAGGGAGCTTTTCCACTGGGAGAGCCAGGATTATTCTGAATCTAAGAAAAGGCTCAGAGACTTTCTGCTACTTCCTCAGCACAGACCCCTTGCTATTCCACCTGTCCTGGATATTGTAGATGATGTATTTACAGAGTCCGGCCTGTCCCCTGACTCTTTACCCCCTGCACCTGCTAAGCCAGACAGGTACTACAGGGTCCCGAATTCTCATAAATTCCTATATAAAAACCCTGCTGCTGACCCAGAAACTATATCTCAGGGTCCCAAAGGGGTTAAAGCTTCCACTGCTAAAAACCCTGTCCCCTCTGATAGGGATTCTAGGGCTTTAGACAGATGGGAGAAAAAAGTCTATACTTCTGCTACCCTGGCTGTAAGGGCTTTAAATTGTCAATTTCATATGCTTAAATATCAGCAATATTTAATGTCTCTACTTAAACAGAAACTGTTGACAAATACTGAAAGTTCAGAGAACAAAGAATTGCAGGAGTTATTGCATGCAGCTGAACAAGTGGGAAAGCATACTTTGCAATGTGGTTATGATTCACTGGAGGCCTCTTGCAGGGCCGCTGTTACAGGCTCTGTAGTTAGAAGGCATGCTTAGTTAAAGGAACAGAATCTGCCTGATCATGTTAAAGCAAAATTATTAGATGCGCCATTACAGCATGACACTTTGTATGGTACTAAAGCAGAAGAGGTGTTGGAAAAAAATGGAGGATAAAGCAAAATCCATGCAGACAGTCAAGGATTTTTTACAGGTCTAACCACCCAGGTTTAGCAGGAACTGGCCCACTAAAAATTGGTCCTTTCCAGTGTCAGCCAGACCACAAAGAGGCAGATACAAGCATCCCAGAGACGCATCTCAGCCCCAAGGCTCATACAGGCCTAAACAATGGGGTGCTCCTACCTCTAAAAGCGGAGAAGACAAATCACAACCTTACAGGAAACAGTCCCAATGACTTTCCTCTCCCAGACCCAAGCACTTTTCTATTGGCAGCCCCCTTGGGGGGAAACTAGCACTTTTTTTCATCAAATTGGCAAATGATTACCCAAGACAAATGGGTCCTGAACATAGTGTCCCAAGGCTACAGGTTCCATTTTCACATCTTACCAAGGTCAAAAGGTATGCCAGAACTGCCACACAGTCAATGGGCAGAAGCACAAAAACAGATTACAGCCCTAATGGACATGAGGGCCATTCAGCAAATACCACAACAAGAGCAGGGGCAAAGATTTTACTCCAGACTTTTTCTAGTACCCAGAAAGGACAAAACCTGGAGACCCATACTGGACCTGTCAATTTTAGATACGTTTCTAGAAATTCCAAGATTCAAGATGTTGACTCTACAGCAGTTACTGCCCATGCTGGGCAAGAAGGCTTGGCTCATATCTTTGGACCTAAAAGAGGCATACCTGCATGTCCCTATCAGACAGTCTTGCAGAAGATACCTCAGATTCATACCTGGCTCAATGCATTACCAATTCTCTGCACTGCCCTTTGGCTTATCTACTGCGCCCAGGGTCTTCACAAAATGCCTGGCACCAGTAATAGCGTTTTGCAGACAAAAAGGAATTCAAATATATCCCTACTTGGACGACTGCCTAATTCAACCAGAGAACAAAGACCTTCTTCTACAGCATCTGGCATTTGTAAAAAGATTACTAATTTGCCTAGGGTACACAGTAAACGAAAAGAAATCAAACCTAGTCCCCTCTCAAGAGATAATATTTCTGGGCGCAAGCGTAAATACAACTGCCCAGATGGCTTATCTCACGCCAGACAAACAAAAGCATCTGACTACTTACTTCAAGAAATTGGCAACACAAACCCACTTATCTGCAATGAAAATCCTGCAGGCCTTGGGTGTCATGGCATCTTGCATTCTACTAATTCCATATGCCAGACTGCATATGAGGAAACTACAATGGTACCTAAAGTGTTTGGACTCAGCATTGCCACAGCCTGGAAACAGTAGTTGCACTCATTCCCTCCTACAACAGGAGTTTCGATGGTGGTCAGAAGCCTGTCACCACAACAAGGGTCTGCCATTCAGCTACCGACAGCCAGACAGACACTGACAACAGATGCATCAGATTATGCCTGGGGAGCCCATATGACAGGAAAATGTATTCAGGGCACATGGTCTGCAAACCAGATGCATCTTCACATCAATCAAAAAGAGATGCTAGCTGTTCAAAATGCCCTGACAGCTTTCAAGGACCTGCTTCATCCAGGACAGTTACTGATAAGGACAGACAACACTACGGTCATGTGGTACATAAACAAGCGGGGAGGTACACATTCCTACCCCCTATGCAGACCAGCAATGACCTTATGGGACACAGCATTGGCTTTCCAAATTCACCTGCAAGCACAATTCCTGCCAGGAAAAACAAATACTCTGGCAGACGAACTAAGCAGAAACCTCACGGATCCCCACGAATGGAAACTGGATCCACAAGTCTTCAGCATGATAATAAGGAAATGGGGATGCCCAGACATAGATCTATTTGCCTCCCCTCACAACTGCCAATTGCAGAGATTTTGCACAAGGATTTATCACAAGCAAGCATGGAAAATGGACGCCCTATCCTTCAGCTGGAAAAATCTAACGGTATATGCTTTTCCCCCACTGCCTCTCCTTCCCAGGGTACTCCTAAAGGTCAGACAGAAGAAGCCAAAAATTATACTGATTGCACCAGACTGGCCACGCCAGCACTGGTACCCAATCCTAAAGAGCTTATCTCATGGCCCAGCATGGATACTGCCTCAGACTCCTCACTTGCTGACCCAACAAAGCAATCAGATCCTACACAGCCAACTCAGGACTTTAAATCTGGCAGCATGGCGGATAATGTAACCATTCAGAACACTCCTCTTTCAAAAGCTGTTATGGATGTTATCTTGGAGGCCAGGAGGCCCAGCAACATAAAATCTTATGCAGAAAAATGGAAGAGATTCTGTGTTTGGAACCAGGAACAAGGCATTGACATGTGTGTACCAAATATCCCTCAGATTTTACAATACCTAACTGAGATGCTGAACAAAGGCCTTTCCTTCTCATCAATTAAGATTCATGCCTCTGCCATTTCAGCCCATTACAACACGGAACCACCTATTTTTTTCATCCTTTAATAAGGCAGTACCTCAGAGGGGCCAAAAACATTAGGCCCCCAAGGAGAGCACCAATCCTGGCCTGGGACCTCAATTATGTTTTGGAAAAACTCACACTGCCTCCTTTCGAGCCAGCATCAACAGCAGATATAAAATTCTTATCCTGGAAAACAGCTCTGCTCCTAGCAATAACCTTTGCAAGGCGGGTCTCGGAGATACAAGCACTCATGGCTTTGGAACCTTTTATCATTTTTCATCCAGAGTTTCTCTGAGGACAAACCCTACATTTATGCCTAAGGTGGTGTTCAGTGTGGCCCTCAACCAAACCATTCACTTGCCAACCTTTTATCCTAATCCACAGAACAAGGGTGAGAAAATTCTGCGTTCTTTGGGCATACACAGGCAATTACGCTTCTACTTGGACAGAACTAAAGCTTTCAGAAAGACTGAACAACTTTTAGTGTCGTATGCTGCAGGATCACTGGGAAAGGCTATCTCAAAACAGACTATTTCAAAATGGATAGCCCATTGCATCGGTTTCTGCTATTTACAGCATGGCAAATCAGTGCCTAAGGGCATTAGGCCTCATTCCACCAGAGCAGCAGCCACCTCAGCAGCCTTCCTCAGAGGAGTACCAACCAAAGATATCTTAGAGGCTGCAACTTGGAGTTCAGTGCACACCTTCACAAAGCACTACCACTTACCCTTTTACTCTACGTCCAGAGCAGGCTTTGCCACTGCAGTCCTGCAGGGCCTCATAGCCTCTCCTAATCCTATTTAGCCCAGCCACCCTTCCTCAGCTTTGGGATTCAACCCAAGAGTAATGACTGCAACAGTGAAACATGATGAACATAGTACATTTGTGTACCTACCATAAATGTAGATGTTAGAGTGTATTCACTGTTGCAGTCCAGGTTACCCACCCACCATCCCCCTTTTCTTTGCTGGGACTTATCTGCACTTTTCTATCCTATACATCCTATTTGGTGTATTTGCTTGTAGATGAAGGAAATGTTATTTTTGTGCATGCATTTTTATTGGCATATTTCTCAGCCTACCAATTTGGAGGCACCTGACATGTGGGGCAAAAAAAACTGAAGAAAATGGCATCGGCTACATCTTTTATACCCCTGGCGCACTGACGTCAGGGAAGGGGCGACAGCAACCGACGCGGGACCCAGACTTTGGAATTTGGGCCAGCCGAGGGTCGCCTGCAAGCAGGATAATCCAAGAGTAATTACTGCAACAGTGAATACACTCGAACATCTACGTTTATGGTAGGTACACAACTGTACTTTATTCTCATTGCCCTTTTGTGGCCTCGCCAAGTGTGGTTCCCCTTCCTTTGGTCTCATCTTCAGTATCTTCCATGGATACTGGAATAGAGTACAGACCTTCATCCCAATATTCCACACCCCAAACTGACCACATGGTTTCTATGATTCCATTGATAGCTAGACAAGGCTAGGATTTCCTCCCCAGCCCGACAAATACTTCTGTCTTCCCAGAAATCTTCTATATGAAGCTCTACAGGAGTAAATAGAAAAGGTTTTCAATTTGGACTCCTCAGAAGGAAATTGACCCTTTCACTGCTCCTATATATTCATTTCTAGAATTTTATTATCTATTTTTCAAGAAGGTACTAGTTTTTCTACAGTCAAAGTACAGTAAGCAGCCATATCTAACTTTTCACTCAGGAGAAAAAAGCGGTCTCTTTAGCTTCTTCCAAATTGTGCAAGGCTCTTCTTCCAAATTGTGCAAGGCTTTCCTAAAGGGCGCTTTCTTACTTAGACCTCCAGTGAAAGATCTGTTACCTCCTTGGGATTTAACAGTCGTACTTCAGGGTTTGACCCAACAACCCTTTGAACCATCAGCCAAATCGGATTTAAAATTTCTGTCTTGGAAAACAGCATTCTTAGCTATTACATCTGTGAGCTGAATTTCTGAACTCCAGGCTCTGTCTTCCAAATCCCTTTAAATTTTTTTTTTTTTTTTTTACAAAGATCCATCCTTCTTACTAAAGGGAGCATCTGAATCTAATATTAATCAAAGAATTAATTTGCCTGTCGTCTTCCTAGTTTTTCAATTAGGAGATTACATACTACATCTTTTATATGTACATAAGACTATATTGGTATCTACATGGGACAAAAGATTTCTGTTTTTTTCTCACCAAACAGACCAGGATTATCAGTTTCTAAAGTTACCCTGGCCAAATGGATTGCCAGTTTGCAATCTGAAGTAGTTAACTTCATTTTATCTTCAACCTGTGGGTCTTCAGATCCATATCAGATCTGAGCCGGCAACTTTACAAGCATCTACTTTGAGCTCCAAGCTCCTCCCCCTTACACCACCATCTACTGCCTTCCCCCAGATCTCGTTTGCCGCTTCATGCATCAGCATCGTGATCTCCGTAGCTCTGAGCTTTCAGTAATACTGTAAGTGCTTTTGGGATTATTTTAAGTGAGTTTTCAGTGGTTAGTTAACCCCTTCCTCCCCCTCACTAGTTCATCGGTTTTCAAAAAAAAAAGGTAGTTTTTTTGTATAGTTCCTTCCCTTCCTTAGCATGTGCGTGGTCAGGCTAAGTTTTCTGTGACTGGGTGCATTCTTTGCTTTAGCTGTAATGTCTTATCAGCCTAAACCAACCTTTAAAAAATCCACAGAGTGTGGCCATAAGCTTTCACCAGCGGATGGCCACACTCTGTGTGTTTGCTTGGGCATTCCCCACTGGCCCATCCAATGCAGCATTTGTGCAGGTTTCAATCCGAGGGCCCTAAGAGACGGGCTAAACTCGTGGCTAAAGGCCTGCTTCCAGCATCGACCTTAGACTCATCAACGGTTACAGCCTCTGCTTCTTTTTCTGCAGCTCCTGCTCAACCCCCCCTCAAGCTGGGACTCACCCTCCCGTTTAGACCTGCTGAAGGGGATGATATTAAACGGCAAGACAGAGAGAAAAAGGCAGACAAAAGGATTCGGAGAGAAGGAGAGACGAGGAAAAGAAATGGGAGAGGTCGTCTTATTGGGAGGTGTTCCCTAGCCTGCCTTCGAAAGTTTCTAGACCTGTTCTCCTCGGCTCCATTCCCCCAGATTTTCCCCAGAGCCAACATAGCAGAGGCCTTCTTCCAGATCTCCCAGCGACCAGCCAGATGTGAGTCGGTTGCATCCTCTCGCTCGACTAGAAGTCTTTCAGAAATGGACATGGACAGGATGATGAGAAGATTAATTCGGACCCAAATCCAGATGGGAGTCTTGCCAGGCCCCTCTCCCTCTGGAAGGGGGACCTTGATGCCTTTCTTCCTCCCGATTTCTCCTTCCCTGAGCCGGCCTTTGGTTTTGGGGTACATGGATCCGAGGATCTTCGGAGCTGGTGATTCGGCGCTGATGGTTCCACCAACCTCGACTCTGGTGATTACCTTTAGTTCCTCGGATCCGACTAGCTCGGATCCAAGCAGCTCTCAGGGCCGAGGACTGGGAGTCGGACCCGAGGGGATGGATGTGTCTTCAGCTTCGACCTTGTCGGATCCAGGCTGTTCCTTCGGAGTTCCGATTACCTTAGCCTCGGCTCCGATCCTCCCATCGGATCCGGGGAGAGCTTCCTCCTTGTGTGGCCCTAAGGAGGTTCACTCTCCTTTAGCATTCGACGTGGTGGAGAGGGTTCTCTCCCAAGGATCGAGACCCCAGCCTATTCCCTTGGATTCCGCCCAGACTCCCTTGGACTCGGTTGCGACTCCCTTAGTCTTGTCTCAAGGACAGCCTGTGCTGGGGGAGACCCAGGCATTTCCCTTGGAGGAACTCCCCGCTGCTCACGAGTCCCACTGAGGAGGGTCATCGTAAGCACACATGCAAAAGGATGTACTTGGACTCCTTTTAGTCCCTTACCAAGGACACTGATTTGGATGAAGAAGGTTCCCTTAGGTCACCTCCTGAGGATGTCTCCTTTGGAGACATCATGGAGATCATCCTCCAGAGGGGAGTTTGGTCAGCCCCAAAACCTTTGGCCGAATCAGTGTTCCTGGAAGCTTTTGGCACGGGCCCATCTACTTCCTGGGTGTCCCCACCAGCGGATCCTTTAGTGGATCTTATCACCACGCGGGCAAGGAACGAGCCGGACACCATAGAGCCGATACCAAAGCGCCCATACAAAATTCTCTCTCCACCCTCTGACAGACCTGACTGGTATAAAAGATCCCCTGTGGACGCTATGGTAGTTGCAGCAGCCACCAAGAAGGAACTGGCCCAAGAGAGTTCCTCGGTCCACCTCCAGATAAGGAATCCAGGGCTCTGGATCAATTTGGGAAGCGAGTGTATTCTTCAGTGACCTTTTCCATCCGAGCGCTGAACTACTTGGCACACGTCATACAACTGCAGCGGGACCTAGTCTCGGAGTTAACAGAGTCACCCTCAGAGTCATCGTCACAGGGGGATATGCGTCTGTTCTCCGCGAAGATGTCTACTCTGAAATCAGTGTTGAACATGTCCATGCACCTCCTTTCTCATGCTACGGAAGGAGCAGCTAGGGCGGCTGGGTCTGGCGTTGCTATGAGGTGACATGCTTGGCACAAACTGTGTTAGTTTGCAGACCCCTTTAAGGCGTCTTTTACGAATGCCCCCTTCGATGATTCTTCTCTCTTTGGAAAGACTGTCCGTGACATCCTTGTCCAGAGTGAGAAAGACGGGAAGACCTTGTCTGCCATCAGAATCCGCTTCTCTAACCCTCAAAGATCCTTTTCCCAGAATCGGAGAGGGTAAAAGATGTGGTTCTGGAAATCTGTTTCCTGGGACTCTCTGGACAACTCTTCCCCTAGAGGCAGAGGGGGACATGATAGACGGCCCAGAGGTAGAGGGGGTCCAAGGAACTTTGGGTCTAGGGAATCCTTCTCGGACAGACCTGCGCAGCAACCCTGAGAGGTTGCCTGACTGCCCTACACTGGAGGCAGTCGGGGGAAGATTATCATTGCACCTTGCGGCACGAGAGTCCATAACTGCAGATCGTTGGGTGCTACAAATAATATCCAGAGGTTACACCTTTCCGATGTTCTTCATGTTTCACTGTTGCAGTCATTACATTTGAATTATCTGCTTGCAGGTAACCTTCAGTCGGCGTGATTAACAAAGTCTTGGGTCCTGTGTTGGTTACTGTCCCTTCTTCCATGACGTCAGGGGTATAAAACATGCAGCCGACGCCATTACACCAGTCTTTCTTGCCGTGCGGTGCCCAAAGCAGAAGCAGTTCACAAGTGCCGGTCGGCCAACTCCTGAAATTTTCGTTTTCGAGTTTCAGAACCGAAGTCTTCAACGAAAACTAAGTACCCCTTTGGGAAAACTTTTTCTTGCTCCTTACCAATGTCATTAAAAGTTAATAATTGCATTACTTGTAGAAAGCAAATACCTCATAAAGATTTTCATTCGTACTGTTTTCCTTGCCTAGGCTCTGACCATGGCATACCTTGCTGTCGGTTTTATGCTTTATTTAATCAGCGCACTATCCATCGTCGGTATATTTTCGCCTCTAAATATTTCGGTTCTCAGTTTAGTTATCCAGAAATGTCATCGGTTAGCCATCCGACTACCGGGATTCAGAAAAAAAGCAAAGATAAAGACAGGCCGCCGAGGTCCAAAACTGCTGATGACGCTTCTCCTAAGCCATTCGCCAGTTCGCTGGTACTCAGTGAGGTGCTTTCGCAGCCCCTGATGCCCGCTACTTCTGATTCGCAGGCCTGTACTGAGACCCATTTGGAGTCCAGTATGCCGTGAGATGCTTCAACTATGGTACCCGCGGATGTCTCTACCTTGAATGGGTCCAGAACAGCTGTGCAGGCTCCGGCTTCTAGGGTGTATTCAGACCTACGGACTTGCATATTAAACCGACACGTCCTTCTTTACTTAAGCCTAAATCTTGATCCATGCCTAAAAAACTGACACCTAGGCCACATGCTCAGGCCTCTGTGCCTAAAAAACAAATGATAAGAATGGCTGAAGATATAATAACTCTAATCAGGGGTAGCCAACCCCCCCCCCCCTTACGAGGCCTAGGACTGAAGTTGATTATGAATCTTCTGATCAGGATTCTGTTGTTTCTGATTCTTCTGATAATCTGGATTTGCCCTTATCTACTTATGAAGGTTCTGATACAGAGGACTCTATGCCCTCTGCTTCCCCTCCTGAGGATTTTTCTTTTGGCGAAACCTTACATACTCTAAGGGAGCATTTACATTGGGAAAGCCAGGATTTTTCTGATTCAAAAAAGAGGCTTAGGGATTTCCTTCTCCTACCTCAGCGTAGGCCTTTAGCTATTCCTCCTGTACTAGACATTGTTGATGATGCTTTTTTGGAATCTAGTTTGGCCCCTGATTCCCTGCCTCCTGCTCCCAGAAAACCTGACAGATACTACAGGGTCCCTGAGTCACACAATTTCCTTTTTAAAAATCCTATTGCAGATCCACAGACTATTTCACAGGGGCCCAAGGGCATTAAGGCTTCTACTGCTAAAAATCCTACCCCTTCTGATAGAGACTCCAGGGTGCTGGATAGATAGGGTAAGAAGGTTTACACTTCTGCAACCTTGGCCATTAGGGCTTTAAACTGCCAGTTTCATATGTTAAAGTATCAGCAACATTTTATTGGACTGCTTAAACAGAAAATTATGTTGATTCTTGACTGTGTGGAAAATAAAGAATTACAGGATTTAATGCATTCTGCTGAACAAGTTGGAAAACATACTTTACAATGTGGTTTTGATTCATTAGAGGCCTCTTGCAGGGCTGCTGTTACTGGGTCTGTGCTCAGAAGGCATGCTTGGCTTAAGGAGCAATCTTTGCCTGATCATGTTAAAGCTAAATTGTTGGATGCTCCTTTAAATCAGGACCGCCTGTTTGGCAACAAGGCTGAGTAAGTTCTTAAAAAGATGGAAGATAAAGCTAAATCTGTGCTAACTGTTAAAGATTTTTTACAAGTTCAGCCTCCTAGGTTTAGTAGGCGCTGGCCCTCTAAGAAATGGTCCTTTCCAGACCCTTCCAGGACTTCTCAAGTCAAACCCAGACGCAGCAAAAAACGCAGGTTTCAGTCCCAGGGGACACACAGGACTAAGCAGTAAACTGTCTCAATGACTTCCTTTTAAAATTTCCAAGCACTTATCAACTGACTGCTCCTTTGGGGGGAAAGATTGCTCTTCATGCAAAGAATTGGGAACTCATTACCCAGGACAAATGGGTTTTGAATATAGTGTCCCAGGGATACAGATTCCACTTCCACATGCTGCCAACACCAAGCGGGTGGCCAAATCAGTGGGCAGAGGCCCAAAAACAAGTACTTTCTCTCTTCAGCATGGGGGCTGTTCAACTGGTACCAGAAGAGGAAAAGGGACAAGGTTTCTACTCGAGACTTTTCCTGGTACCCAGAAAAGATAATTCATGGCATCCTATCCTGGACCTGTCTACTCTAAACACCTTTTTGGAGATTCCAAAATTCAAGTTGCTGACTCTTCAATTACTTCCTATGCTAGGCAACGATGTCTGGTTGACAACAATAGATTTAAAAGAAGCATGCCTGCACATCCCAATCAGGGAATCTTTCAGAAGATACCTACGCTTCAAAGAAGGCTACACGCACTGTCAGTTCTCTGCACTGCCCTTTGGCTTATCTACTCTGCCAAGGGTATTCACAGAGTGCCTATCTCCAGTTATTGCATTTTGCAGGCAAAGAAATATTCAAACATACCCATACCTGAATGATTGCCTAATTCAGGTAGAAAGCCAGGACATACTTTTGAATCATCTGGCCTTTGTACCAAGGGTTCTAACTTGTCTAGGGTACACCATAAACGAAAAGAAATCACAACTGGTACCCTGTCAACAAATTATATTCCTGGCAGCAAGCTTGAATACAACTTCCCAGATGGCTTACCTCACGCCAGAGAAACAAATTCATTTGACAACCTACTTCAAACAAGTGGCCACAAAAACCCTGCTATCTGCAAGACAAATACTGCAGGCCTTGGGGTTCATGGCCTCCTGCATTCTTCTAATTCCATATGCAAGACTGCATATGAGGAAACTACAGTGGTATCTAAAAAGCCTATGGTGTCAACATTCTCAAGACATAGAAACAATGATGTTCATCGTGTTACCCTGCTGCAGTCATCACACTTGGGTTATCCTGTCGTTAGGCGGTTCCGCAGTCGGCCGGAATTCCAAAGTCTTGGTCCGGCGTCGGTTGCTGTCGCCTCTTCCTGACGTCAGTGCGCCAGGGGTATATATAATGCAACCGACGCCATTTTCTTCAGTCTTTCTTGCCGTGCGGTGCCCGAAGCAGAAGCAGTTCGCAAGTGTCGGCCGACTCCTGAGATTTTCGAATTCGAATTTCAGACCGAAGTCTTCTATAAAGCTAAGTACCCCGTTGGGGAAACTTTTCTTGCCTCAGAGCGATGTCAGAAAAAGTTAAGTTGTATTTCTTGTGGGAAGTAAATACCTCATAAGGATTTTCATTCTTATTGCATACCTTGCCTAGACCCAGACCACGACGTCACTACTTGTCGGTTTTGTGCTAGGTTTAACAAGCGTACTATTAAAAAATGCTTTGATTTCGCACGACACTACTTCGGTAGGAAATTTAACTACACCATGCCATCGGAACAACAGACTACCGGCGTGCACAAAAAACACAGGGATAAGGACAGACAGCCCAGGCCTAAGCCAAATTCCGAGGCCTCGGCTGATCCGGTCTCCGGTTCTCCGGTCCTCAGTGAGGCTACAACTCAGCCCTTGAATACTGCAGATCTGGAACCCGAGACCGCTACGGAAATTTTGATGGAATGTACCAGGCCGACACAGCCTTTTACTTCAGGCCCTTCCGACGACTTTGCTACAAAAGACGTCGGTGCTACAGAAACTCCATCGGTTTCTGAAGGCGTTTTCAGACCGACTACTCTCACCATTAAAACGTTTTCCAAGTCGAAGACTCCTTCTAAATCTAAAAGGACTGCACTTCAGTCTCCTGTTCAAGGCCCCATGCCTAAGAAACAGACGCTCAAAATGGCTGAATATTTGATTTCTTTAATCAGGGGTTCCCAGCCCCCTCCTGACAAAAGGCCTAGACAAGAGGAAGATTATGCATCCTCTGAGCAAATGTCCATTTCTTCAGACTCCTCTGAGGACCAAGACTACTACTCCTCTCCTTATGAAGATTCTGATGCTGAGGACTCTATTCCCTCAGCTTCTCCTCCTGAAGACTACTCCTTTGGGGAAACCTTACACACTATGAGGGAACATTTTCACTGGGAAGGTCAGGACTACTCTGATTCAAAGAAAAGGCTCAGAGAGTTTCTTTTACTCAACCAACACAGACCACTTGCCATCCCACCAGTTTTGGACATTGTGGATGATGTCTATTTAGAATCCAGTTTCAACCCAGACTCTCAACCTCCTGCTCCGACTAAGCCTGACCGATACTAAAGCGTGCCCAATTCCCACAAATTTCTTTACAAAAGCCCTGTAGCTGACCCAGAGACAATCTCCCAGGGTCCCAAGAGGGCTAAGGCTTCTATGGCTAAAAACCCAGTACCTTCTGAGAGGGATTCCAGAGCACTAGACAGGTGGGAGAAAAAGGTTTACACCTCAGCCACACTAGCTATGAGGGCACTGAATTGTCATTCACATGCTTAAGTATCAGCAATTTCTAATCTCTCAGTTAAAGCAAAGAACAACCACTCTCCCTCAACAATCTGAATTGAAAGAAGTACAGGATCTGTTACACGCCACTGAGCAGGTGGGCAAACATATCTTACAGTGTGGGTTTGATTCTTCGGAGGCCTCCTGCAGAGCAGCTGTCACTGGGTCTGTTATATGTAGGCATGCTTGGTTAAAGGAACAAACTCTGCCTGATCATGTTAAAGCAAAACTACTAGATGCTCCAGTACAGCAGGATGTTCTTTTTGGAGTTAAAGCAGAAGAAGTTTTAAAGAAAATGGAAGATGAGGCAAAAACTATGCAGACAGTCAAAGATTTCCTACAAGTACACCCCCCTCGCTTCAGCAGAAACTGGCCAACAAAAAATTGGTCCTTTCCTGCCACTGACAGACCACAGAGGGGTAAATACAGACGCCCAAGGGGCAGAGGGCAACCACAAACCCAGTATAAACCTCACCAATGGGGCACTACAACACAGGTCTCAATCCACCAGAAGGCAAACTCAGTGGCTTGCACCTCATCTGGCCAAGCAGTACTCTCTTGGCAGCCCCCTTGGGGGGAAAACTCGCACTTTTTGCAGACAACTGGCACATTGTCACAAAGGACAAATGGGTCCTAGACATAATTTTACGTGGATACAGATTCCATTTCCACACCTTGCCAATGAAAAGAGGAATGCCAAACCTGCCACAAAATCAATGGGCAGAGGCACAAAAGCAAATTACAGCTCTCATGGATATGAGAGCCATTCAACTGGTACCTACTCTAGAGCAGGGCCAAGGATTTTACTCAAGACTCTTTCTAGTGCCCAGAAAGGACAATGCCTGGAGACCAATTCTGGACCTTTCAATTCTAAACACTTACTTACAAGTACCCAAATTCAAGATGCTAACACTACAGCAGCTACTTCCCATGTTGGGCAAGGAAGCATGGCTAGTAACGTTGGACCTCAAGGAGGCATACCTGCATGTCCCTATCAGACAGAGTTGCAGAAGATACCTCCGTTTCATTGCAGGTTCAACCCATTACCAATTCTCTGCACTGCCCTTTGGCTTATCTACTGCGCCCAGAGTTTTCACAAAATGCCTGGCACCAGTAATTGGATACTGCAGACAAAGAGGAATTCAAATATATCCATACCTGGACGACTGCCTAATCCAAGCAGAAAGCAAAGACACTCTCTTACATCATCTGGCCTTTGTAAAGCATCTACTAAACTGCCTGGGGTACACAGTAAACGAAAAGAAGTAAAAACTAGTACCCTCACAAAAAATGACTTTCCTGGATGCCAGCTTGAATACAATGGCCCAGAAGGCTTATCTTATGCCAGACAAGTAACTTCAGCTGACTCAATATTTCAAGACAATGGCAACAAAGACCCAATTAACTGCAAAAAAAATTCTGCAGGCTTTGGGCTTCATGGCATCTTGCATGCTAATAATACCATTTGCAAAGCTGCATATGAGGAAATTACAGTGGTACCTAAAAAGCGTATGGTCTCAACACAGCCACAGCTTGGACACACTGATATCTCTCATTCCCTGCCTACAACAGGAATTTCTATGGTGGTCACAGGCATGTCACCTCAACAAGGGTCAGCCTTTCACCTTGCCCCCAGCTAGGCAAACAATCACAACAGATGCTTCAGACTACGCCTGGGGGGCACACATGGCAGGACAATGCATTCAAGGCCTGTGGACTGCAGATCAAAGAAATCTGCACATAAATCAAAAAGAGATGCTAGCTGTTTAGAAAGCTCTGACAGCCTTCAAGGATCTATTACATCCAGGACAACTTGCAATAAAGACGGACAACACCACAGTAATGTGGTACATAAACAAACAAGGGGGTACACATTCCTACCCTCTATGCAGGCAAGCAATGATCTTATGGAACACAGCTCTGGCCTACCAAGTCCAGTTACAAGCTCAATTCCTGCCAGGACAGAAGAACACATTGGCAGACGACCTCAGCAGAAACATCAAAGATCCCAACGAGTGGAAACTAGGTCCACAAATATTTGCAATGATAACTCAAAAATGGGGCCTTCCAGACATAGACCTGTTTGCCAGTCCTCAAAACTATCAACTGACAAAATTTTGTACAAGGACATTTCAACATCAAGCTTGGAAAGTGGACACTCTCTTTCAGTTGGAAAAACCTGACAGTATATGCCTTCCCTCCATTGCCTCTCCTCACAAAGGTTCTTTTGAAAGTCAAAAAGGAGAGACCACGACTGATTCTCATAGCCCCAGACTGGCCACGCCAGCACTGGTATCCGCTATTGAAAAATATGGGCCACAGCCCACCATGGATATTGCCTCAAATACTCCATTTGCTCACACAACAAAACAATCAGATTCTTCACAGCCAGCTCAAAACTTTAAATCTGGCTGCATGGCAAATCAACTAAACATCCAACCAGCTCCTCTTTCACAAGCAGTTCTGGATGTTATTCTGGAAGCCAGGAGGCCAAGCACCAGGAAGGCTTATTCAGACAAATGGAAAAGGTTTTGTGCCTGGAACCAAGCTAAAGGCCAAGACATAATTCAGCCTCACATGCCTCACATTCTACAGTATTTAGCTGCGATGTTGCACAAAGAACTTTCCTTTTCCTCGATTAAAATCCATGCTTCTGCTATTTCAGCTCACTACAACACGGATCCACCTTTATTTTCACATCCTCTTCTAAGGCAGTCCCTCAGAGGGGCAAAAAACTTTAGACCACCCAGGAGAGCTCCTACACCAACATGGGACCTCAACTTTGTTCTGGAAAAACTAACGCTACCTCCCTTTGAACCAGCTTTCTCTGCAGATCTTCAGTTCCTATCATGGAAGACTGCCCTGCTCCTTGCAATAACTTCAGCTAGAAGAGTCTCAGAGCTACAGGCACTAATGGCAGTGGAACCTTTCCTCATTTTTCATCTAGACAGAGTTTCTCTACAAACTAATCCTTCCTTTATGCCTAACGTGGTTTCCAGTGTAGCTTTATATCAAACCATCCACTTACACACCTTCTTCCCCAATCCAGAGAACAAAGGTGAGAGACTCCTGCATTCCTTGGACATTCACAGGCAGCTTCGTTACTACTTGGCCAAAACTAAGGCTTTCAGAAAATCTGACCAGCTCTTTGTATCCTATGCTACAGCTTCTCAAGGGAAGGCTTTATCAAAGCAAACCATTTCTAAATGGATAGGTCATTGCATACGTTTCTGCTATACCCATCATGGGAAACCAGTTCCTGCTACCATTAGATCCCACTCTACCAGGGCAACAGCTACCTCTACTGCCTTTCTCAGGGGGGTTCCAACCAAGGAAATTTTAGAAGCTGCAACTTGGAGTTCAGTACACACCTTAACCAAACACTATCATTTACCTCTTTACTCTAAGTCCAGGGTGGGCTTCGCCACTGCAGTTCTGCAGGGCATTATTGACTCCACTAACCCTCTATGATACCTCCCCCTACCTTAGCTTTGGGATTCAACCCAAGTGTGATGACTGCAGCAGGGTAACACGATGAACATAGTACAGTTTTGTGCCTACCATAAATGTAGATGTTTGAGTGTTCACCCTGCTGCAGTCCAGGTTACCCTCCCTCCATCCCCTCTGATCTACTGGCTACATCTCTTCTATGCCTTACTGATGTATTTGCTTATAGCTGAAGGGATTTTGTGTTTGTGCAGTGGTTACTCCATTTGGTACTAATTCTGACCAGCTTTTTGGGGGCACCTGACATCTGGGGCAAGAAAAACTGAAGAAAATGGCGTCGGTTGCATTATATATACCCCTGGTGCACTGACGTCAGGGAAGAGGCGACCGCAACCGATGCCGGACCAAGACTTTGGAATTCCGGCCGACTGCGGGACCGCCTGACGACAGGATAACCCAAGTGTGATGACTGCAGCAGGGTGAACACTCGAACATCTACATTTATGGTAGGTACAAAACTGTACTATACTTATCATACCTTGCCTACGCCTAGAGTTCCTTTGGTGGGCAGAGGCCTGCCACTAAAACAAGGGACTACCTTTCACACCACCCCCTGCCACCCAAACCCTAACAACAGACGCATCAGACTATGCATGGGGACCTTACCTGGCAGGGAAGTGCATTTAGGACTAGTGGAACCCAAGTCAAATGCATCTGCATATCAATCAAAAAGAAATGTTAGCTGTACAGAATGCTCTGACAGCCTTCAAGGACCACATTCTTCCAGGACAACTAATGGTAAAGACGGACAACACCACTGTTATGTGGTACATAAACAAGCAGGGAGGTACACATTCTTACCCCCCTCTGCAGACTAGCCATGGCATTGTGGAACACAGCCTTGAGCTACCAGGTGTACCTACAAGCTCAATTCCTGCCAGGAAAATTAAATACACTGGCAGACGGACTAAGCAGAAATCTCATAGACCCACACAAGTGTAAATTGGAACCAAGGATTTTCAACATGTTTACAAGCAAATGGGGGAGCCCAGATATAGACCTGTTTGCCTCTCCCCAGAACTACCAGTTGGACAAATTTTGCACAAAGACTCCCCACAAACAAGCCTGGAAAGAGGATTCTCTGTCCTTCAGCTGGAAAAACCTATCAGTCTGTGCCTTCCCCCCTCTGCCTCTGCTCTCCAAAGTACTACTAAAAATCCAACAGGACAAACCAAGGATGATTTTGATTGCTCCAGACTGGCTGTGCCAACACTGGTATCCCCTCCTGCGGAGTGTGACACGGTTATCTCCATGGCACCTGCCTCAGACTCCTTCCCTGCTGTCTCAGCAGGAGAACCAGATTCCTTCTAACACTGAACCTTGCAGCCTGGCTAATTACTTAATCTCTCCTTTACCATCCCTCAGCAAACCTGTGATGGATATCATTTTAGAGGCAATGAGGCCTAGTACTAAAAAATCTTATGCTGAAAAATGGAAAAGATTCTGTGCCTGGAACCAATCTCAAGGGATGAGCACAGCAGCGCACAATTTACCTCGGATTTTACAATACTTAACTGAGATGCTTCACAAGGGCCTGTCTTTTTCCTCCATTAAAATCCACACCTCAGCCATTTCAGCTCATTGTAACACAGAACCTGCCCTCTTCTCTCATCCATTGCTCAAGCAGTTCCTCAGAGGGGCCAAAAATTTGAGACCACCCAGGAGAGCTCCAACCCCAGCCTGGGACCTTAACTTTGTCTTGGAGAAACTCGCTCTACCTCCTTTCGTGCCAGCTGCTACTGCAGACTTAAAATTTATTTCTTGGAAAACAGCTTTCCTTTTAGCAATCACTTCAGCTAGAAGGGTATCTGAATTACAGGGCCTTATGGCAATGGAGCTTTTCATCATCTTTCATGCGGGCAGGGTGTCCCTCAAAACCAATCCATCCTTCATGCCCAAGGTGGTATCCAGTGTGGCTCTTAATCAGTCCATTCATTTGCCAACCTTCTTTCGCAATTCACAGAATAAAAAGGAATGGATACTGCATTCCTTAGATGTGCACAGACAACTTAGATTCTACTTTGACAGGACTAAACCTCAAAGGAAATCTGAACAACTGCTGGTGGCATTTGCTGCAGGGGCACAGGGGAAGGCTATTTCAAAGCAAACCATTTCTAAATGGGTAAGCCATTGCATTCATTTCTGCTACAAGCACCATGGAAGAAAACCTATTCCCCAGGAGATCAGACCTCACTCCACCAGGGCTGCATCTACCTCTACAGCCTTTTCTCAGAGACGTCCCTACCAGGAGCATCCTGGAAGCTGCTACCTGGAGTTCTGTACATACTTTCATCAAGCATTATCATTTGCCAATTTTCTCTAAATCCAGAGCTGACTTTGCCACTGCAGTCTTGCAAGGCCTTATAGCTGGCCCTAATGCTATCTAAATTCCTCCTCCCAACCATAGCTTTGGGAATCTACCCAAATGTAATGACTGCAACAGTGAAACACGAAGAACATAGTACAGTTGTGTACACTTACCATAAGTGTAGATGTTCGAGTGTATTCGCTGTTGCAGTCCTGGTTACCCTCCCTCCAGCCCCCTAACTTCTTTTGACTATACCTCTACTTTCCTGTACTATGCTTAAAAGCCTTTTTGGTCTATTTGCTTTTTTGTTGGAGGTATATATTTGTACTTTTATATTTAATTGCTTCTCGTTAGGGGGGCACATGACATCTGGGGCAAGAAAAAGTTATGTAATGGCGTCGGCTGCATGTTTTATACCCCTGACTACCTGACATCATGGAAGAAGGGACAGCAACCGACGCAGGACCCAAGACTTTGTTAATCAGGCCGACTGAGGGCTTACCTGCAAGCAGATAACCCAAATGTAATGACTGCAACAGTGAATACATTCTAACATCTACATTTATGGTAAGTGTACACAACTGTTATTTTGTTGCCCCTCCAATCAGTCCAAAGCGCATCCCAGATATCCCACCCGCTCTAAGGGAGACAGCAGCGCTAGAAGTTTCCAAGCTGCTTCAAAAACAAGCCATCGAACCCCCCCCCCCCTCCGATCAGTTCGGGTTACGCGTTTACTCCAGGTTCTTTTTAGTGCCAAAAAAGACTGGGGACCTCAGACCCATTTTAGACCTATCAACCTTAAACCTGGCTGTTGCCAAACAGAAATTCCGGATGGTCACCCTGCAGTCCATTCTACCTTATCTTCGAGAATGTGACTGGATGTGTTCGATAGGTCTCCAGGACGCTTACTACCATGTCAAGATACACAGAAGCTCCAGGAGATTCCTTCGCTTCTGGCTGGGAGCCAGTCATTTCCAGTTCGGAGCCCTACCCTTCGGTCTCACCACAGCCCCCAGGGTGTTCACCAAGGTATTGGCAGTAGTAGCGGCTCACCTGAGGCTTCAGGGGATTCAGGTATTCTCTTACCTAGATGACTGGCTCCATGCTGCTTCCACCAAGCGTCTTCTTTGCCAAGCCAGGGATTTCTTCCTACATCTTGCAGCCTTTTTAGGGTTTACGGTCAATGTTCCCAAGTCACTCTTGAATCCTGTACAGATCTTGGAATGTATCTGGGCACTGCTGGACACCTTTCAATTGAAAGTCTTCCTAACTCCAGACAGGGTCTATTGTCTAAGGGCTCATGTTTCACTGATTCTTGGCCCCAGGCTGCCGACAGCGGTGGATGCTCTCAGAGCCTTGGGCTCTATGGCTGTCGCAATTTCTCTCCTCCCCTGTGTGCGTTTTCACATGCGTGTTCTTCAGTGGACTAGCTGTACAGTGGTCTTGGCTGGATCTCCCCATGGAATACCCAATTCATACCAGCAAAGCCTGCAGGGTGTCACTTCTCTGGTGGGTCCAGTCTCCAGAGATTGTAGCGGGATGCCCCTTTGTTCCATCCGCAGTGACCACTTTTTCCTCCCAGCTAGGGAGAGGGGGGCATTATCTGGGAAGGACAGTCCAAGGCACATGGTCCCAGATCGAGACCAGATTGCACATCAGTGTACTGGAGATGATGACGGTGCTTTTAGCGTTGCAGGCCTTCCATACTGTTTTTCCTCTGGGAACTATTGCAATTCAGTCAGACATGTCTGTTGTCTGGTACGTCACCAAACAGGGAGGAACCAGATCTTACCCTGTGAGTCGCAAGGTCATGAGAATTTGGGCGTGGGCGATCTCCACCAGACGGTTTCTGATTGCAACGGACATCCCAGGACGCTCCAACATTTTAGCGGACAAATTGAGTCGAGCTATTCTGATGCCATGCGAGTGGTCTCTGAAGCAGTCAGTAGCGGAGGAGATCTTCCTTATGTGGGGTCAGCCTTGCTGCGATCTCTTTGCATCTGCTTCCAACGCGAAGCACAGCAAGTTCTTCGCTGTGATCCCCTCACCAGGGGAACCCCCAGAGACGCACTAGTCCATGCTTGGCCTCCCGGGCTTCTGTATGCTTATCCCCCATTACCACTCATTCCGAAGTTTCTTCAGAAGGCTTGTCGATTGGGGTTAAAGGTGATACTCATTGCCCCATTCTGGCCTCATCAGGTTTAGTTCCCCTTCCTCTGGTCTCGTGTTCTAGCTCCTCTTTGGATTCTAGATCCCTGCCCGGATCTCATTTCTCATCCTTCAGGCATCTGTGCGCCCAACCTGGACAGCCTCAAGCTGACAGCTTGGTTGCTCCAGTTCCCTTAATTGCTATGACTCCCAGTCTTTCGTCTTCAGTTAAAACTATTCTGGTGGCGGCTCACAAGTCTTCCAGTAGGAAGATTTACCACAGTAAATGGAAACTATTTTTTATTTGGGCATCTCAGAGAAAGTTGGATCCTTTTATGGGCCCTGTATCCACGGTCCTGGATTTTTTAGCCAGTATTTTTCAACAAGAGGCCAGTTATTCCACTGTGAAAGTGCAATTGGCAGCTATTTCAAACTTTCATGTTGGCGAGAACATGAATGCCCTGGCCTCTTCAGATTGTGTAAAGCTTTTCTTAAAGGCACTTTTCTTTTACACCCTCCAGTTAAGAATCCTGTTCCTCCTTGGGACCTCACTTTGATTCTTCAGGCCTTGGTTGTTCCCCTCTTTGAACCTGCAACTTCAATGGATTTAAAGTTTCTATCCTGGAAGACAGCCTTCCTAGTGGCTATTACTTCGGCTAGGAGGGTTTCTGAGCTTCAGGCCTGGTCTGCTGTGACCCCTTACTTTATCTTCCATAAGAGTAGGGTTTCTCTCCGCAAGAACCCTTCTTTCTTACCAAAAGTGGTATCTGAATCAAACATTAATCAAACAATTAATCTGCCTGTTTTCTTCCCGAATTTTCAGAACAAAGGTGAATATAAACTGCATTTACTAGGTGTTCATAGACAACTTTGTTTTTATTTGCACAGAACAAAGCCCTTCCGTAAGTCCGACCAGTTGTTTATGTCCTTTTCTAAGCCCTTTTTAGGTAAGACCATCTCCAAAGTTTCTTTAGCTAGATGGATTACTCTATGTATTTTGAAGATTTACAAAGACAAAGGATTGTTTCCACCTGGTCTGATTAAAGCTCATTCTACCAGATCTATGGCAACGTCTGCTGCTTTCTGGTCTAGGCTGTCATTGGATGATATTTGTGCGGTGGCACCTTGGGCTAAGTCGCATACCTTCATTTCTCATTATAAGTTGGAGTTGATCTCTAGAGGGAGAGCATCTTTTGGCTCTGCAGTGCTCTTGAATATCCTTCCATGAAGGGCCTCCCAGGGGTGTGAGTAGCTGGGGACTCTGTCCCACAGGTTGAAGATAAAATGACGTTAACTACTTCAGATAAAGAAGTTATGTACTCACCGTAACGTTCCATCTGAGTAGTTATACTTCATTTTTCTTCAGCGATCCCATCCTCCTTCCCCTGAACCTTCTCATGTTATGATCGTGTTGTCGTTTCTTTCTTGTTTGTGTTGCTGGTTAGTTTGGTTTGCAGCAAACTCTATCTGAGGGAAGGCAGTTGATGGTGGTGTATTATGGGTAAGGGGGAGGAGCTTTATTTGTGCACCAGCTACTTGGTCCAGTGCTCATAAATGTATTGCTCATTACAAACTAAATTTGACCTCTAGAAGCAGAGCTGCTTCTGGTTTGGCAGTTGTCTGGAATATCCTTCCATGAGGGCCACCCAAGATTCATGTAGCTGGGGTCTCTGTCCCACAAGTTCAGGAATGAATGAAGAGGACATCGGATGTTAAAGCTATGTACTCATTGTAACTGTGCATCTGTGTTTGTCCATTTTCATTCCTTCTCAACTCCTCACCCTCCTTTCCCCTTCACTTCATCTTCTAGAATGACCTTGTCGATATTATGGAACCTTTTTTCCAGATTTGAGCCCCGGCTTTACTGTTCTTTCCTTCTTCCTATTCTATCTTAGGATCTATAAGGCAGCAAACTAAGTCTGTGTTATTGTTAGCTGACTGGGGAATTATGGGTAGAGGGAAGTGCTCGAGAGTTGAATCTGAAAGTCTAGTGTATGTGGCCTATAACCACACGTTGAGGAAGAATGAAAATGGACAACACAGATGGTTAGTACATAACTTTAATGAACTATATGTGGGTAGCAAAAAGTTTCTTAGGTTTCAGTATGATATTGAATATATTGTTATTTCTAGATGGATTTTGTACTGTTTGCTCAAAATTGTTTAGATTTAGCATATCTTTTTTGTTATTTAGGTACATTTAATTGATGTTGAATACTTTTTCTAGAGGTAAAAGGCCACTTTCTATAGGGATAAACAATCAAGACTTTTTTTAACTTAATAGTGGAGTGTGAGTGAATCTGGGTTATTTGGCTATCCTAAATTTTATTGTAGTTCACTTTATTTTAGCATCACAGTTGCAGTCTGAGGCGCACAGGGTTCGTCAAGCCAGCATTTACTGTATTTCATGGGTAGGAAGTACATCAGTGGGTGGAGGGAAAAGTGATGGTGCTACTTCGTCTGTAGAGCAGTTCTGCTAATTTTTATTATGACCAGTAATAAAGAAGCTATGCTCTCCAGTGAGGGTGCATTTAGTTCATTGTCAAAAGATTTAGCACATGCTGTGTCATCAAGAGGCTTACTTATAATTTGTCTATTTGCATCATATGGAATGTCATAATTGACATGTAATTGGTGAGATGATACTAGATTTGCATATCAGTCAGAAGACTTGAACCCTGAATCCAGCCTGCTGTTCAAGGATTACGTGTTTAGAGTAGGGCTTTGCAGAGCTTTAATGTTGAAATATACCTGTACACAAGTGCCACATTATGGCAAACCAGAGTAGTGTTTGCTCAGGTTCATAGATAAATTCTAGGCTAACTGCCCTTGCAGACTATCTTAAGCCTATCCAATTTCAATTTTTTTGTCCATGAATTAACCTATCCCATTGATTAGAGATTTACCCATCCCATGGTTGATGATTTATGTCTCACCCCTAGTGAGAATAATTGGGATCATACCATAGATAATTTGAGGGGACCCATGCATGGAATAAAGCATTTAGGAGCTGCATCTGTCCATCAGTAGTACAGAGGTAGTCCTGGGTACATTTTCACATGTCTCATACATAGGTCCAAGTTGCACTCTAATATGGACAGTGATGAACTTTTTCATGTTTTCCAGAGCAGCAGTATCCTCTACGAGAGATGCATTTCCCTCCAAATTGTTCTGTTGACATTGCAGAACAGGTTTATATCCCTAGACCAAGTAGTTCTGATACCATTTGACTCTTTGTGCAGTAAATCCATCACTATTGGTTTGGAGTATGCCTTATATGCCACAGACACAGATAATCTGTTGGCAGTCTGTACGACAGCAGTATAGTGACAAGCCTTTTGAGTCTGTCCTTGTAGGACTTGTTCAGGCCTTGCATCCTTTCACTAAGATATCTCCAGTTGTTGCATGTCTGGACTGATACATGCCAGAAGGGGGGCATTATATTCAATGGATTTGGCTTAATCAGGGCTGAGTAAATTGGGACAATGACTTCTCTAGAGCCAGACATAACTCCTTTGTTTATAAGCTGTGCAATGTAGGACTTTCTTACAACAGTAGACACACACTGGTCAAAAGTTAAGTCACTGTTCGCATAGGTCCGAGGTCCTGAACTGGGTCAATTCTTAAGGGTGTATTGTCAATGTGGTAGTTTTCTGGGGAAGATCAAAGGATACAGTAATGCATTCTTTGGCATTTAGTTTCAGTCCATGGTTTTAGCACCTGTCATTTGGAAAAAATCTTCTGCGGGATGGTTGTCATTTGGGGATTCAGTGACTGCTGTTGGCTTACAGTTATCTGCAAACGTAGTCATCCAGAGCCCTTTGATATTGACACTTCAGAAAATTAGATGGCAAACAGGAGAGGTTCCAGCACAGAACTCTTAGGAACGCCACTGGTGACTGGTCTCTTTGTAGAGATGACTTATTATTTTTATTTTGATTTCCTGCATCCTGTCTGTTTGCCATTTGGCAATCCAGCGACAGCGAGTAATGTGTTTATTCCCAGTTTATTAGCTTTCCTACTATGTCTGGATGGGAAATTGATGTATGAGGTGTGTACCTTTTGTCATCATCCATTGCTTTGGTGACCTTTAAAAAAAATCTGCCAGGTTGAGTAAGCATGACCATCCCTTGAGGAGTCTAAACTTGGGCTGGTCCAGTGTTTGGAGGTTCCCTATGCCCTGACTGATTTATTTCCATAATTAGTCTTTCCATGACTTTGCATACGAGGCTGGTCAGACTTGTAGATTTTTAATTGCCAAGATCTGTGGAAGCCCCCCCCCCTTAAGCAGGGGAATGGTTGTAGCAGTTCTCCATTCACTTTGTACAAAACCTGTATGGAGGCTGAGATTAAACAGCATTGTGTAGGGGTCTGGCTAAATCATGCTTCATGCTATTTAAAGTTCATCCAGGGATATTGTCAAGACGCATCGATGCTTTATTTTTAGTTTATGGTAGCACTTTTATGACTTGGTCTTGTGCGATAGCTGATGAAGAGCCAGTTTCAGGTATATCTTGAGGGGTACTCTAAGGGGAGAGATGAGTAAAGTAACAGAGAAATTTATTGGCCAGTAGGTTTGCTATATCTTTAGCCTCAGTGCAGGTAACATTGTTCATAATTAGCTTGGCACACTGTTGCATTGTGCTTTTGAGATAGTGAACATAGCTAAAAAGTCCTTGTGACTGCGTTTGGCTTTTGTAGCTAATTTAGCCTCAGATTTGGCTTTGGTGGATTTTATTAACCACCTGAATTTGTTTATTTCAGTGATATTTCAGTGATAATGGCTGTAACCTTCTTGGAACTACTACTCTGAATTTTGGTCAAAATTATTTTCCTTTTATTATAAAGCTTGTTGATATTATGGTTTCACTATGTGAGTTTGTTTCTGAGGTTTGCTCTGCACTTGTTCCTATGGGGGTACAGCTGCATCTGTGCAGCTGCTTACATGCTGGTATAGTGGTGGTGTACATTTCTGTGAATTCAGTGGAGTTAACTGGGTTGGTGGGGATCTGAAGCTTGACAGTGTATTTCTTATGAGTATGTAATTTGTCTTAAATAAATTTCTAAAGGTACCTTGGGTAGACGGGATCTCTGGATTCAATTTTATTTTGAAGGAAACTGCATTATGGGTAGACCTAATAAGTGATTAAGATTTGCAGGGGACAGTGCAAGATGCTGTCAGTTTAGTGAGGACAAGATCTAAGATGATGGTCCCCCTTGTGAATACTCCTGACTAATTGTTCCAGGGCATCTGTATTGACAAAGTTCAGGAGTCTCTGTGCGTATGGATTAGTGGTGGTGTAGCTTTCCTAGTCTATAGTTGGATAGTTTAGATCAACTAGGAAAATGGTATTGCAAATCTAGTAAAATGCCGAACTCTCCGCCACAACAAGAAATTAAAAAACTCTTTAATATCAATCAATAAAAAGTCACTGAATATAATCCGCAAAAAATCCCTTGTAAAACGATAAACGCTTTCAGATATACCTTCATCAGATCTGCTTTTTATTCATTGATATTAAATAAAGTGTTTTAACATTTCTTGTTGTGGTGGAGAGTTCGGCATTTTACTAGATCTGTGTGCTTTTTGTTCAGTCTCTCCTTTAGTAGTTGCGAGATATTTTCTCTTTTCCAGGAAAATGGTATTCGGTCCAATGCTGAGTTATTCTACTTCATGTAGTTACATTATGGCTTTCTTGTGTAAAAGAGGGAATTCTGTAAATGGTACGGGACCTTTGGCTTTCTTGTGTCGGAGGGAATTCTGTAGCTAGCTACTATATGGTACAGGACCTTTTCTGATGGCTATTTGAACATGAAGCTCTAGGGCATCATGCTGCTTTACCAGCCTTTATGCGAGTCTCTTCTGGATGTGGATTGAGACACCTCCATCTTTTTACCCTACTGTGCAGTAGCTGGTTTAAACGTGTGGAGGCATTATAGCCTTGCACAAGCTAGAGTGCTCTCCCCATTTTAATCCATGTCCCAGTCACTACACAGATGTCATTGTCCTCCAGGGTGAGAAGGGCTTGCAGGGGGTGGAGTTTTTTGTTTAGACTCTAAGCATTGATCAGTAACACTTTCATATTTTCCTTTAGTTGTTTTGTTATATTGATAGGTTTATCAGATTTGCATTGCCTAAAAAAGGCACAGTGGGTGTGGGCAAGCTCTTTGCCATAAATTGGAACCATAGAGGGGACAGATGCATGCCACCCCCAATGAATCAGTGTGTTCTGTTGATCATATTCTCCCGTGTTGCCAAATATTGGACTACATTTGAATGACACCAACAACTAAGCCAATTTTTGAAGCCAAACTGAATGTATGAAAGCCAACAACAACAAAAAAATTGATTACAATTTTGGAGAACATTTGCAGATTTGTGCTGTAGAGTAAAATTGTTTTGTCATATCTTGTTTCCAAAGACTATTTCAGCTTTGTATATACAAGTTAAACTATAATATGAAAAAATGTAGTCCGCTATATGTGTGGCATTTTATTTAGTTATTTGTTTATTGACATTTGTTGACAGGGAAAGTCCACTGGGTCAGAAGCCTATTTTCAGTTGAGGCCCGGGGAGAAAAGCTCCAAGTTAGAGTAAAGATTACACAGAGTTATTTACAGTAATGAAGACATAAAATTTATTTTTGAATTATACAATTTTGAATTAGTAATAAGCAAGCCAAGAAGTTTTATACAATTGGGTTAAATGCCAATGTTTGGTATACCATAATTTAATAGCATATTATTGTATCCTGTTAAAACAGTTTATTTTAATCCATTCTTACACATTCTGATGGGAGGGAGAGTAAAGGAGATACAGATAGTATGCAGTAAAATTAAAGAATGATAACCTGGTTGGGTGTAGTCAGTTTAGAAAAAAAAGAAAGTTGAAACAGCAGGGCCCCAGGATTAGATCTATGGTGGTATTTTGGTTTGGGCACAAAGGCAGATTTGGTTTTTAAGAAAGTGATTTTTTTTAGGGTATGTTTGATGTATTTTATAGAATTGAGTAGAGTAATGGGGGGGGGGGGTCATTCCATAATTTTGCAATGGTGTAGGAATAAAAGCTTTGTCCAGATCCCTTGTTAGGTTTGCAAACACAGAAGTTTTTTGTTTCAAACATTAATAAGTCACTGTTAAGACAGCTCATGCTTGACTTTTGTTATATATATGTCTAGAGTTGAGGAGTTATGCAAGTTAATTTTTTAAACAAACAGATAACCTAAATTTTCTAATCTGTTTTCTTCTCTATGCCTGAAGGTTAGAGCTGGTGAGTCCTTGATGAAACTGGTATCGGACCTAAAACAGTTCCTCATCCTGAATGACTTCCCTTCAGTGAATGAAGCAATAAACCAGCGGAACCAGCAACTGCGTAGCCTGCAGGAAGACTGCGACAAGAAGCTCATCTCCCTGCGAGATGAGATAGCGATTGACCTTTATGAACTAGAAGAAGAGTATTACTCATCCAGGTACAAATAGGGTCATAAAATAAACTAGACACCCTGAAAAGAAAAACATGTTCACAAGCTGAAATCAATATGATTATTAGTAAACTCTGTTCAAGTATCTCAACAGGTTTGCAAGAGCAACTTGATTTATTTCTGTTAATTGCTATCTGATTGCTGGGATCAACACTTCAGGTGGTCACCGCTTACATTGTGGCTGTCTTCTGTCGCATTATTGTGGTTTGCACTTTTCCTTCAAGGAAATTATCTTGTTTCATTTTTATAACCGATTTCAGTTTTTTTTACTGCTTGGGAGATGTTACTTGGAAAATTGTACTGAGTTCATGGAACTGCTGTACTGTTAATATGTCAGACTTCCAAAAGTGGGATCTCTGATGTATTTTGACTTCTGTAAACCATGAAATGACTCCATGTTTCTGTTCACAGCAGTTGTAGATTTGCACTGAAAATACTTCATGAACCCCAGATGAAAGCCTGTTAAACCTAATGTTACTGGAAGTGTGTGTGGACTAAAGGGGTAAAAGATACTGTTTTTGTCTACCCAAGCATGTTTTGAGTACATAAAAAAATGTTTTAATCTATTGTAATCACAAGGGGCAATCACTGCATGTTTTATCAATGGATTACATTATATGCCCTGTAAAACTAGTTGTATGCACTTTGAAGAGAAATATACACTCAAAACCTCATTTGCCTTAGCATGCCGAGAAATCGTTCATTATTACTTAACAGAGTAGTTTGAATTTGATTTTACTGTGCGAGTGTGACTTGGTAACATCAGTGCACCTTTTATTATGAAAGCTTTAATTAGTTCTCATATGGTAGAAGGGTTACTGTTGGAAAGCAGTGTCTGCTGGAAGTTTTAACTTGTTATAATCTGGCCCTGCGTTTGAACGTATTTGAATTTACAGTGCATCACAAGAATAGTTACTTTTCTGTGCAGCGTTTTGTATCAAGGGGAAAGGTGCGTGTGTGTGTGTGTGCGCACGCACTTTGGTATGTGTCAGTGTACATAACACGTCTGGAATCCAAAGCTCAGAGGTGGTGTTACAGGTCATGCATCATTCTTACCTTTTCATCTAGTTTGGCTACTTCCTTGTTACTCTTTTTTTATAGGTTGGAGGAGCTAAACCCCCACCCCTTTACCCCACAGCAGCAACTGTTTTGGTAGTAGTACACAAGTGAGGTAGGGGTTAAGGAGTGTGATTGCCCTTACACATCACAACAGAAAATAGCTTTAGTACTTTCTGATGTATTCTTAAGGTGTGTTTCAGCTGAGGTAGTATTCTTAGAACACATTTACCTAACTTTACTACAGAAATCTGACAAAATACATGTAAACCAAAAGTGTGCAGGTGTGAAAGATATGGCCTTATTCTGACTTTAGTTGTTGCAGCAAGAAGCACACTCGGGAATATAACAGTGCTCTTCAGTTCTTGTTTGTAAACCTCTGGAGCTCCCTTCACGGAGATTAGTGGCATTGTCTCCTAGTATAACTATGTTCGGATGTTCTTGTGCTGTCCCCCCCCCCCCCCCCGAGTGATTAACATCCAGATTGTCTCTTGGATGAATGCTGTTTGTTGGGCAGAGACTGCAGGCATATCTTTGACACATGTCCACCTGAAAGTTGTGTGATGTTTCTTTTAATGTTGAGTTGCACTTATGTAGGCAATACTTTAGTTTTGTCATCCTATGCTTGGACACGCACACTGCCTAGGGAACCTAGGGAAGGAGAGTGGTCTTAATGTTGATGATCATGGGCCAATCTCTTGTTCATGACCCGTCTCTTTAGAATGCAAATATCGTTTTACTTTGAAGCACCGCTAATGATCAGGCTTGCTAATGATAAGTTGTGGAATACTATTTCTGCAGCAAGGCACTCTGGGAATGTTGTAGTTCAGTAGCCTTGGGTTACAGAAATTTTCAGCTTGCTACACAGATAAACAGTACTAGATAACTACGAATCTCTCTCCCTTCCTACACACAGTGGTCTTTTTCTCTGCCCAAGAAGCAAAAAAGAGAAATTCAACCTGTTTCATGACACAGTTGAAGACCAAAAATTATATTTTTTGAGCCATTTGACTTGGAACTCCTTTTGGAGCGGTCAGCTGCAGCACCATGGTGTGGGGGCTGTAGGGTGCAGCTCTCTCTGCATAATTGGAAAGTAAAAAAACGGGGTCTGCTAGCCAAATTTTTCCTCACATGGTGTCACTTTTGAGTGTTTGTCACTTAAAGTGTTTTAAATCTGAGTTGATCTTGTCTGTTTTTGTATGTCAGAAAAAGTGGAAAAGGTATATGTATGTACTTTCATGCTACACTACACTGTGGTAGTTGGCATACCAAAGCCATCCTGGAGTTCAGGCCATTATAAAGCCTCTTGTTTACCCCCCCCCCCACACACACACGCACGCACACACACACACACACACACACACATACGCACACTTTCAACAGTACTTCATCCATCAGTGCTCATACCATATTCATGTTATTCCTCCT